>NC_030420.2:24227422-24387422 GCF_001660625.3 Ictalurus punctatus
AGAAGCACCTTAATTTCCAGATTGGTAGCCTTCATGTTATGGGGAAGAACCTGTGTTGCCAATTCTTTTCAGCGGAAAGAAGCAGTGCATGCTCAGAAAGCCAGCAGATGACATCACAGACTAATTTGTATATTCATCAATTCATTGTGTGCATTTGCATATCAAATTACAGATTAGGTTTCAGTATCTGAAGAAGGATGATTTTCTGAAGAGGTTTTTTGTCACGGCACCACAAACTAACCTTTTATTCATTTACAAAAAACTATATCAAGAATGCAGACAAAAAGAAGCAGTGGTAGTGATCAGTTAGTAAGTACACATGAATAGAACCTTATCACCATGCAGCTCTTGCCTGGTTTCCCACTGAAGCTAAGCAGGGTTGAGCCTGGCCAGTACCTGGATGGGAGACCTCCTGGGGAAAACAAAGGGTTGCTTCAGGACGTGGTATTAGGGAGGCCAGCAGGGGGTATTCACCATGTGGTCTGTGTGGGTCCTAATGCACCGTCTTTCAGATGAGGTGTTAAACTGAGGTCCTGACTCTCTGTGGTCATTAAAAATCCCAGGACACTTCTCATAAAGAGTATTACCCCCTGTCTCCTGGAAAAATTCCCCCCACTGGACTGTATCTATCATGGCCCCCTAATAGTCTCCGTTCCTGAATTGGCTACATCACTCTCCTCTCCACCAATAGCTGGTGTGTGGTGGGAGTTCTGTCGCATCATCCGGGAGGATGATGCGGGTTTGGGGCGGGTTTGGGACACTGGGGGTTGTTGAGGAGCCTACCCCCCATAGTAAATCTATTATTATTATTATTGGGGAGTAAAGGAATACATATTACGTGTTACGTAATAAGGAAATCTGGAAATCAGGATACAAGAAAATAGTAACTGTAATCCATTACAGTTACATCAAAAAACAAAGTAATCCGATTACAGGTATGTTTTTTTTAAAAAATGGAAATACTATCAGGATTACATTTTTTTTTTTATTTACAACCAAAGAAATTAATCTTTTGACATAACACTATATAGACAGCTGTTTGATTATAGTTCTGGCTCTGGTTGCCAGTCGTGACTCACATGAGCAACCTCCTGGTGCATGCGCAAATACATTTTGCACAAAGTTAATTTGATAGTAATTAACACAAATTGTTCTCTGAAATGCTTTTGTGATGTAGTGTGATGTACACACATCAGGGACGGTGATCTTTCTTTTTTTTTTTTTTATTAAAACAAATACAAACATTGAACATTTTAAGCTCCAAAATAAGCTCTAAATAAAAGTATTATAGATCATATTGCATTTCTTTTGACTTTATTTGCATATGTGTCCTTGAAGTCATCCAAAAATTATCAGATTATGTTACTTTCATATTGTGATACCTGAATGATGTTACTGATGACATTTTTATGAAGTAATTTGTAACTGTAACGGAATATATTTTTAAAGTAACCTTCCCAACCCTGGACATGAAGTAAATAATTACAGGTGGAATAACTCACTTTTATTACCTGTGAATAAAGTCAAGACAACAGTTAAACAAAGAAGTGTGTGGGTGGGACAAACAGTAATGATCAGTGATTGGATTGGAACAATGGTGATTAGCGATTAGTCATTGGGAACAATAGTAATCAGCTATTAGTTGTTGGGAACAATGGTGATCAATGATTGGTTAATGGAAACAACGCTGAACAGTGATTGGTTGTTGGGAACAGTGGTGATCAATGATTGGTTTTGGGGGGGCAATAGTGATCATGGTCTAGTCATTGGGAATTGTTGCTAGGCTTTTTTTTTATTTAAAATAACGTCACTAAAGTATTTTATAATTTGCCAAGTCTAGTGACAAAGTCCCTAAGTTGGCATCATTGTTGAGAACTAGCTAGATTTTAAATTCTAAAGTTTAGACTAAATCTTAAATTTTACTCAAAACTTACTTACTTAAGTCAGAATGTATTAATTAGTATTAATTATTATTATATAGCTAGTGTAATAATAGAGTCTTTAAAGTGTTCTTCAGAGTAAATTCAAAACTAAGTATTTGCCATAATGCGCATTTTATCACACTTTAGTACTTAAGTATTGAGCTAGTACATGAATAGTATATAAAGTAGTAAACTTCAGTATACTATGATTTATTGTAAGTACTCATTGTACTATTTATACAGCATGTTAAAATGTACTCAAGTATACTATATTTTCATAAAGGTGATATGTGTGTGAGACCGCGGGCAGTTCAGTATCTGGCCTCTTGCCATGCCTCTTTGCCTATTCAGCACCCAGGTCAGGCCGCATGTTGATGAAGCTGTGCCTCTAGGAGGGCCATGTCTCTGCCGTAGCTAGCCACTAGCTAACTTCCCCACTGACACCAGATCAGTCACCTCCACTGCCCTCAGCAAACGCTTACCAGCCATTCGAAATGAGCCAAGGAAAGCCGCAGAAAGTCCTGCTATGTGCAGACTAAGCACATAATAAAACTTGCTAGCAGAGAAAAGCTGCATGACCCCCACTCAAGGATTCCTATCATGGAAAAAGTAGCATTAATTATTAAAGCATACTAATGCACACACGCCATAGTTATGCTCTTAGTCCAAACTACTTTAGTACTTTAGCTATGGAGAAAATGAGCCAATCTATTCCTATTTGTAATGTACCATTACCAAATATCATTTCTTCCATGACCACATATTGTGCTTCTTGTACTTCATATCTGTGTACATACATACAGTATGTTGACAGCTTTATTACCTTGAATTCACAGTTGATAAAGGTTTTACTGCATCTAGAATGTGTGATTGTGTGGTTTCAGTGAATTTCTATAGAGTTCATACTTCACAAGGGTAGTGCAGAATACAAGCGCGAGGTTTTTTTTAGGCTCTAACTGTACAGTACATGCCCACTGACTGCCAAGTCAACATTAGACATTTTGTGCCTATGCATTTTCAATTAGTAGTCACGAAAACGTGCACAAGGGATTAAGGAATGGCAAGGTGCTAGTCGCTGACTCACGCAGCAAAAAAGTTCAACTGGATACAAGTGTAAGGAAATTAGAAGCAGGCTCCCGTCGTGACTCAGGAGCCTAGGTGCAAATAATGACTGCAAATGATGGTTCATGTAGATATTCCATCTGGTATACATTCCTCCCAAAAAAAAAAATCATGCACAGAATTGATTTTTATGGGCATCTAGGTTCTCTGTAATGTATAGCCCCAATCTGCAGGATTGTAAAGCTAAAATGTCTTCTGGCAGAAGGTTTCCAAACTGTTGTTGCTTTTGTTGAGTTAAAAGCAATGAGTAGTTGAACTGCATTGAAAGATTAAAAACATGAAAGTGCATTTTCGTAATGAAAAGGTTAATCTCTCTACACTATACCTCAGTGTAGAGAGACACACCTCTTATGCGGCAAGTGCCACAGCCAGCGTGCATGTTGAGTGGCAAGTTGAAGGTGCAGGGGTATATTTGCAGTGAATTAATTAATGTTTGGTAAAGCCTCCCTTGAATGTCTTACAAGGTTAGAGAAACTTGTAGCAGGATCTTGGGCTACTCCTTCATGCAGAATATTTCATGCTGTTATTAAGTCTGTGCATGTGGATGTCTCTCTTCAGTGGGCATCAAAAATATTGCTTTTTGGGTTTTTTTTTTTTACAAACACAATCATTTCCGTGTTGATTTGGATGTATGTTTGGGGTCATTGTTTTGCTAAAGATATACCTACATTTGAGTCCTATCCTCCTGACCAGGTTTTGGGTTATAATCTAGCTACAATAAAATTCCAGTTGTATTTATTTTTAAATAAACTTTTGCTGTGTTCATAATGTTGCCACATCATTGTTTTTAGAAGAAAGGTAAATATTTGAATGCTGTGTAATGATTTGTTGAAGAGTGCCAATAATTCTGCCTGTGTGTTTTCACTGCAGTCTAGTACATCATTTAACCGTGACGTGGTTAAAGCAGGGACAGGACGGCGCTTCCTTGGAGGTCTCCTAGATGACACGTCCTACTGCTACACTCTGGAGGTGTCCTTCTACAGCTTTCTGACTGCAGGCAGCACCACACCTATCCCATACACAGAGGACAGCTGTATCCTTCCATGTGTGTCTGTCTTACTGTCTGTTTCTATTCTCTCTCTAATCCTCCTCAGGTAAAACCTGTTGGTTGATGCACGGATGGAAAAATCGACTAAGACAGAGATGTAGTGCAGGCTTATCTTTTTACCAGCATTTGAGGCTTGACAGAGAGGACAATTTGAGTAGCATCATCCCCGATCAAGTTTTAGGTTTCTATAGATGCGCATAACCTCTTTATAGTTTCATGGAGATGCAGGTATTATTAGGCTCGGTGGCTCAGTCTGTCCTGCGTGGCTCAATTTAAGAGTTTGGGTTGGGAGGCAGATTATTTCCCTTGGAATTTAGTGCTTGCTTTTCTGTTTTGTGGGCTGAATTGGTGCAGTCAAGCCAATAATCAAAGCACCTACACTATATCCCGCTGTATCCGCTGACTGCTGCAAACAGAATCCGATCTCTACCCGAGAGCTCTGCTGCAAATGTAGCCATTGAGTCCTTTAGGCACAATACATTCCGGCCCACCTGAGGATCACATGTGTGACAAAAGGACCTGATTACCCGGAATTGATGCTGGACGAAGCTTTGTAGACAAAAGCCAATGACCGTGCCATTGTCTCCCTTTCTGAAATTATCTCTCTGTCATCTGTGTACAAGGCAACATAACATATGGCTTCAGAGTTCAATAATAAAGGCCCAGGTGATAATATCAGTCTACTGAAATTTCTTTCCTGGCCTGTGCATTTAGCAGGAAAAACACTCATTGATTTCTTACTTATTCTTAAGGTCATTAAGATGGAACAAGGCTTGGTATGAATTGTGGATGAATTGGCACACTGGATCATATTGATGCTCCTTCCATGGGTTAGCTTAATGTGACAGGGACTGATAGTGACGTGTGTATTAGAATATAAACATGAATACACTTGTTGCTCTAAAACAAAATACTTGTCAAACGCGGACTATGTACAGTCCCTGGAAATACGCTTAATACTGTTCTTTTGTTCCTGACCCTGGAGGAAAGTGGTAAACTTTCCTCCTCACAGTATCAAGGTTACTGGTTCAATCCTGTGCTCTGGTTTCATGTCTGTGTAGAGTTTTGTGTGGTTTCCCCTGTATCCATGTGGGTTCCTGTAGGTTCTGGTTTCCTCCAAAATAGTAGGAGGATTGGTGACTTTGAGGATGGAATAGGTGTGTGGGATACCCTGTAATGGACTTGTGGCATCCCATCTAGGGTGTATCCCTGTCTTGAAGTGTTCTCAGGAGAGGCTCCAGCTTCACCATGACCCTGACCAGGATAAAGCAGTTACTGAATATGAACAATTGACCTTTCATGACCTTTTTGTGCACATGCGAATGGAATCTATGTACAAGATTATATAATTTCCTGAACCTTTTGGCATGATGGTGTTGTTACGGAATTTTGTGCAGACTTATTGTATAGCTGAAGTACAAGCTGAAACCTATTGTATAAGGAGGACTTGTGTTCAGAGACTAAAAAGCTTTTTATTGTAAAATCAGGAAAGATGTGTGTAACCTAAGTGCCCTCTAGTGCTGGGAGAAGGCGACACTGTATATATATTTATTGGTGTGTATGGCTGTGTGTCTGTTCCTCTCCATCTCTAAAAATGTCTCTCGCCTGTATCACTCTGTCACGCACCCATCTGCCAGCAGTCTCCCATTTGCTGGCCGCTCTTGCAATTCTTTCTTTATTTATCTGCTGCTCATATCAGAAGGGGCCGTAAAGCCTCTGACTGATGCTGTAACTTTTCCCCTTTCTCACCATTTTCCCCCTGCTGCCTGTCCACTGCTCCACTGAACTGTCAACTCCAAGGCCTAGTTGGCTAGCATTCAGTAATAAGAAACCCATCCATGTAGAATTACTCAACAGCATTGTAGATTATTTTGCCCGTGACAGTGAGAAGATGCCTGGGAAAAAAGAGGCAATTTACAGAGAGATGGAAAGAGTCATTACTTTCTCTGTGATGCTGTTCTCCTTGAAAGTGATCCTGACTTTGCTTCCCACTAGAAAGAGCATGGGGAGACTGAAAGGGGTGCTAATGTTAGTGTTAGCAGATTAATGCTGTGTCCACAAACACACACAGGACAATAGCCACCTAATGGTGCATCTATTTAACAGTGATTATACCATAGGGATGGTGTGGCATGGAGCATGAATAAGGGGTGCCCCCTGCTGAAGGTTACATACAAGCCGAACCAATGACACAAGGAACCCAGAGAGAGAGAGAGAGAGAGAGAGAGAGAGAGAGTGTGTGTGTGTGTGTGTGTGTGTGTGTGTGTGTGTGTGTGTGTGTGTGTGTGCAGGCGTGTGTGTGTGTGTGTGTGTGTGCAGGCGTGTGTGTGTGTGTGGGTAGATGGGTTGTAGTGCAGGCCCAATTAGACAGAGGGCAGTTGGCATGGTATGTAGTGCAAAGATTGGGGTCATTGAGGTCAACGGAATCTGATGTGTCGTTTCGTATGGGCCGGTGAGCAGGTCTGTGGAGCGTGCAAATCATCAACAAAAACCTTTTACAAGCGGGACTCCAGAGTGGAAAAACGAGGGAGGGGGCGACAGTGACAGTGTAATTACCTGTACCAGAATGAACTTACACCTCGTAGCTTCCCAGAGACTTATCACATGCACATATACATACTGTTTTGTCTCATGGTACAGATGGAACCTTTTAAGAACATAGAGAAGCAATGTGAAGTATTTCACCACCTTTAGTGATTCATACTGTGAAACTAATGTTGCATTTTTCACATTAGCACTCGAATTTCTATGCTCGTCAAATGTCCCTTATGCTTCACAGGCTTACTAATGTCCCTGCTGGCAAGGAAGCATCTCCAAGAGTTGATACAGGTGCTTATGGGTCCTCTCGGGCTCTGAACGATGATAAAGAACAGAGACCGTATGATTGGAATGACCTTTTGGAGTGATGAGGCCTGATTAATGAAATCTTTGGAGCAACCATGGCTGTAATTATAAAGATCAATTTAATGGCACATTTTTTCTATGAGACCTGTCTATTGTAGGAAAAGCTCTTGCTGTCTGGAATGGGCACAATTTCCTGTCATTTTCCACATGCCACCAACCAAACAACAGCTTAATTGGTCACAGATAATACCTTGGAAGCTTCAAAGCATCGTGTTTTTTCAGCGTTGGGCTGTTGTGAAACTTATTTTGAAAAGGTGGGTGGCAAACTGTGATGCCAGACCATCATTAGTGCTTCAGAGACAGGTGATAGCTGAGAGAATCTGGGAGCTCATTCAAGACTCAGCTGGGCACTTTATGGAGAGAGTTTCCTTTGCAACTTTTTTTTAATACCTTGCCTTGTTTTGTTGCAAAGTTAACTCCTATAGAAACAACTCTCTGTATCGTGTCTTAGAGTTTTGTAAAGGATTGCACTGTTTCATCGCCAGAGGCAGGTTGAATTGAAGGTTGGCCTTAAAATCAGAGTTAGCATTTTGTTTAGGGTAGAACTGCATTTATGGCTGTTATGCACACGTTACTGTGATCATTTTCCAGAAAAGCCTATTTAAAAGTTAGCCATTCAGAATGGGCTCTGTTGCCCTTTATGGTCTGACAAGTTAATAGGTTCTCGCCTTCGTCCTGTCAGCGTGGAGGGAGAGAAGGTCCACTGCTTTACCAATCGTGCCATTTTCTACTGTCTTGTAGGTTGCAGACGGCTACTGAGAGAACTGGTATCTTTAGCCTTCGGAAATAAGTGTCCCGCTCAAGCAAGCACCGATCAGCCACATCAAACAGCCAGCTCCAGAGATACCTTGTTTAAATGTTGCGCTGCTGTCCTGAGGACAGGTCATACTTAGAAATTGATAAAGGCTGAACAGAGTGTGGAAGCAGACAGCTTGGTGGTTCCTGCTGGTTTCCACATCAATCACAGCTTTTGGAGAAGACAGTCTGGCTGCTCCATGTGCTGACAGCTGTCTGCAAGCAAGGATCAGTCTGACAACGACACCTGACTGGCACGTTCTAAAGAGCACTCACACCCGGCAAACACAGAGTTTTAATACAAGATGCAAGACATGCATGTTCATGACAATGCCTTAGCATGGTTAATAAATCAGAGGCCCATCTCACATATAAATATATAAACGCAAATATGCTGGATTTCATGCAGTTGTGCACAGTCCACGTTTTAAGGTGAAATCTTCTATTTGTTGTCGTCAAAGTCAGTTAGTTTAAAGTACATTGTCCTACAGGAGTTAACTTCTGAAAACTTCTAATGGCCTTTATGGTCCATAAAGGGCTGATGGGTTTCTCTCTCCTTCTCATTTCTCTCTCTGTCTCTCTTCCCTCACTCTCTTTCCCTCTGGCTTTCAAGCGGATTTTTTTGTAAAAGGGTCATCAGATACGCCAGTGTTCTGCCCTTTGAGAACTTTATGGCATGAAATTGACATGATTGTGTGGGGTCTGTGTGTTGTGGTCTGCAGCCAATCATGCCGCGGCAGCTTCACTTTCAAATCGGATGCTATACACCGGAGTGCTCATCTCAGCCACTTAGTGCAACCTCTGCAGCCCTGTGGCCATCTCATTTCTATTAACACTACAACAGGCCACTCTCTGTAGCTCAAATAGTACTGCCTGTGTTTGTATGAACAGATGTGTGCTTATGATTCAGTCAATATGTAGGTGAACAGACAAACTCACATGTAGCCAATGAAATTACTTGTGAAATGTAAATACACACATCCAAATGAATTCCTCCGCTGCTGGAGAGCACTCATTTGTCCTGCATTAGAGAGGCACATCAGGCTGTGAATAGGAGCTGCAGGGGGACAATGCCAGCTCCCTTTGTGTCCTCCTGTTTGCTGTTTTAATTAGCATTGTTAATTGGCTGTTTGTGACACCCTGGTGACAAGCCTGTCACTCTGCTGTATTGATGGTGCTGATTGCCTTAATTTGTCTGCTTGTTAGCCAACGGTCGGTTAAAGACCATGGTGTCTTGTTCCTTGTCATTGGGGCATCATTGTCCGTCTGTCTGTGTGGTGGATCGGTGTGAATAAACAACCTGGTAAACAAATTTTTTTGCCAACCAAGTCTCCCACATGTCTCATCAGCCCCATTGGAGGTGCGTCCTTGAGTTTCAACAAAGATACCAAATCGATTCAGGAAGAGTGTGTACATAATATTAAGAACAGCAAATGCATCACTGACATCAGGGGTTTTATTGCTATTTTGCAAACTTCTGTCCTTCATCATAGAACAGCCGTCCAGTCAAAAGAACTGCCAGCTAAGGTTTAAATTATATGACAATATATTACAAAGCACATTGTGCTGTTTGTGTCGTTTTAATTTGTATTCATGTGACATTCATGAGAAAAAACCTACGTATTTTAACTGCATAAATGAATGACTAAAGACATGTTCCCCTTGGTGTATCTCTCCAGATAACTACTATGAATAGAGGCCCATGCTCACAATGCAGATCTTTATCCTTTTGTTATAAACACATGCTACCTTTTGTCATCCATCATATCTTTTCCTCCCTGTCACAAACAAGATCTTTGCCCTTCTCTGTCCTGTTTGTGAAAGGTGATTCCCAGGGCTACTCGATGACGCACAAGCCTCCTCTCTGCTGTGTGCTTTTTTAGACCTATGCCAAGAAGCCTAACCGTCCTGTTCTGTGATTATGCAACACCTCTCACCTCATGTCCTGCCGGGACAGTGAATATTTTGGAAACTTCCGTAGCTTCGTGACTTCTCAACCGCTATTGCCCCATTGGCGTGGCCCAGGTTGCCATTGGCCCACTTCCAGCAGCCAATCCGAGCTCAGGAGGGTCTTGCTTGCAGCTGTGATGCTGATGAAGTTTTCTCATCTTCCTCATTGGGCCGTCCATCACCCAAGTCCTGGTACGGATGTGCATGATGTGACATCACAAGCTGAGAGGCCATCTGCACGCGGCAGGCTCCTGGGCTATTTCTGTCGCCGCTGAGAGCAGGCATACACACACAAACACAGATTGCTGGAGTTTCTGTTGATCAAGGGGAAGCACAAAACTTTTTCTGAGGTCACAGCAAAAAAAAATGCCAAGGATAATGGAGGTTTTGGGGAGGCTTTGGCGTAGTTTTTTGATACTGTTGCCAGGCAGCATAACGATAAAGCCAAAGCCTTCAGACCAAGAAATTATACAAATTTGAGTCTCTCTTTTATCCAGGGTTCATTTATATGTATAAATCCATTAGGCAGAATTCCAAACCATATGATGTCATGGCCTCCTTTTTTCCTGGCACCCAAAAATAGCACTTGTTGTTTTTGGAGGGCTGCAGAGGTTGCGTTCCTGGACAGATGGGCTATGAAGACAGGCATTGGAGTCCTGGAGAGAGTTCCCATCAGCCCACTGGATGAAGGATGGAGCCCAGGATGATGCCACACACTGCAGTGGCTGCCTGGGCTAAAACGAGCAAGAGGAAGATGAAGAAACTGCCACCTCTTGGAGCCAAAATGGTGTAGATCAAAGACAGATGCCAAGCCCTCTATGGTAATCAAGGGGATGAGCAAACTTGTTTTCCACCATTTTTTGTTTAGCTGATAAATTGTCATATTATGTTTGGAAATTGAGGTGATCATGAATAATACAGTGGTGGCATAGTAAATCAAGAAGGAACGTAATATAATTTTAATCTTCACTGTCCTATTTTGGAGACGAGGTTGTGCAAGATTGTGTGTGCATATTCCATATGACGTGTTGTGTCCAGATTTTTAAACATGGGGTGGGAAACAGTGGGCAATGGCACCACATGATTATGTATAGAATAAGGCTGAATTTGCAAAATATTTGTTATTTGGTCTAAAATGAAATGCCACATAATGGACTCTGTGCGAAGCAAGGACTATTTTCACATTTATTGTTGGGATAAAGGGATAATAAAATTTACCAAATACATTGGCCAGGACATGGTTTTGACTGCTTGCAGAAATAAGGGAAATCAGTTAAAAGGCCCTTCTTTTATCCTTCTTGCAGAAGTTTTTTTATCAATCAGATAACTTTGGCAGTCTGACATGTCATATCTGGAAATCAACAACCATCTGACATCCATCTGCCAAGGTGAAACATTACATGTCTGTCCTAATTTATCATCTTAGTCCTTTCTCAGAGTAGTGTAACATTAAACACAACACACGGGATTATTATACATTTTTAATAAACGATCTATTATTTTTTCCTGTCTACTTTTCATCCTAATTATTTCTTGATTGGCAAGTATCATTCTGTTACACACTGTATCACGGTAGTCATTTGAAACCCAACTGCTTGATTTTTGATAATAATAATAATAATAATAATAATAATAATAATAATAATAATAATAATAAAATAATAGGTACCAATGGTCTTTCCACCATGTGAACCTCTTAGATACGACACACAATAGAGAATACACATTATTCTATTCTCATCTACTCTAAATTGTAAAGTGCTTTACCTCTTTGCCATGATGTTACATCATTGACCATGAGAGAAGGAGAGAAAGATAAAGAGATTTTCTGTTGTTTTATCCTATAATGGTTCTCGGCTTGCCTCTTAGCATCAATAGATTGGCATCCGTGCAGCCGCATCGTAAAAGGCCTCCCAACATTATGGTTTAGTGCTTTGGGTAATAGATGTGTTCTGTAATGTGGTCATGGTGGAGGCGGAATATAGGAAGTCGTGCAGAGTAGTAGCAGTTGTATGAATTTAAATAAAGCCCTAGCTGTGAATAACTGCATTTTTTTCCCTCATGGCTAACGGAAACATGGTTGATTTACGCTCGCTAGCAGCCAAGCGCTGCCTGAGCTGTTCTGGCACTTTACTCTGTGCATTGCTCTGCTGGGTATTAGCCAGCTATTTATTTGTGTTCTGAAATGATGAAAATTGGGCTTTTGTTTATATATTTATTTTATATTTCAATTAATGGCAGCACGTCAGAGCAGAGATTTATAGACGCAGAGGAAGTCTGCGCTGTAAGATTGGCAGGGCCTTGGAGGCAAAGCGATAGATTTGTGTAGTCTTTCAACATACAAAGAATTGAGCCTAAGGAGATTTCACTTTTAAATGTCAGCGCTAAACAGATTTTCTCCACGGCCTGACAGTGGCAACATTTAAGATTGCAGCCAATATCTGAGCATGGTAAATGAATTTAAGCTTTTTTGTCCTCAGAAAAATATGGTAATTATATGATACATGCTGCTATTCTCAGTGTTATTCTGCCTGTGATGACATTAATGTAACCACTTGCAGAAGTACCTTAACAGGCATACACAGATATGAAGCTGGGTAAGAATGTGGCCCGGACTTTTCTGGATTATTATAAACTAAACAGTCCGATTGCTGAGAGTAAATTAACAAGTCAATTTAGCAGGTTTGTACTTCCTATGATGTTCGTTTCTAATATGCCACTGTGTTTTACTGGTTGTTTGTTTCAGATGGAGATTATTTTCATGCCACCTGGAACACATAGTGATTCTTTGGGAATAGTTTTTATATATATATACATATATATATATATATATATATATATATATATATATATATATATTCGTTTTCATGTAGTGCTTTGTAGTAATGGTGAGAATAGTTCTTTCTTCTTTTAAATGAAAAAGATGAATTAGCAGAGTGCATACACGGTGATTGAGATAATCGTGATTCTTCCTTGTAGGATCCTACCTAGTACTGTCAAAAGATAAGCTGTATTTTGAGTTAAGTAATCCATTAATTCATTAATCCAAGTTAATCTGATCTTGCTGAGCTTTACCGGAAAAAATCACGACTCAAAATGGTTAATATACCACTTACAGCTGTCTGATATTAGGCAGTTAAATGAGATGACACTAAAGCTCATTTTAGTGTACATTATTAAACCAGATGTGATATGCATGCTGCTTCTGCTCATTGCAGCACCGTGCTCTGCTGATCAGTGTAATGTTTTGAACTACATTTACATTTGGGCTGACATTTTTATCCAAAGCAATTTACAATTGTGACAGGATATAACTGAACAACTAAGGGTTAAAGCCCTAGCTCAAGGACCCAACAGTCACAACGTGATGAAAGTGGGATTTGAACTCACAACCTTCCAATCAGTAACCTGAATGTATATATATATATATATATATATATATATATATATATATATATATATATATATATATATATATATATAATTTAATTTCAGCATTTGAAATCATGTTTAAATTAGGCATGCATCCCTTCCATTAGCTTATTTAAGAGAACAATGACAAGAGAGGTACAATTCTCTGTTAAAATGATTAAGAATCTTGGGGAATTTTAAGGAACAATTCTGGATTTTCTTTCCATATTTTGCATGTGGATTGTTGCATTCATAATTTATCAACTTTTAACATTAATTATGAATGATACTCGTAAAAGTCCATCTGGCCCTCAGTAAAATGAATAAACAAAATACTCCCAGACTAGTATTTTTAGACAAAAATGCAGTTTAAAGACTCTCAAATGGAAGTTACCTTTAATGGTATCACTTTACAAAAACAGTACATTAATAATCATGTACTAATACCTGAATAAATACTTACTTAAATATGAAGTACTGATGAGTTAAGGCATGCATTAATCAGGAACTACTGAAGATCTATCCTTAACTACAATGTGAGTCATGTGTGAATATTGACTACCTTAAATACATGTTAGTACATGTTTCTTAATTAATGTATTAATTAACACATAGGGGTAAACTAAATCAAACACACTCTATAAGAAAGAATATTTGTTAATATAATTTCTCATATGCGGCTGCGTAAACAAACAACATCGTATGGTGCTGAGATAAAATTATTGGTGTTTATTAATAGTGCATCTTTCTACATTTGATAAGGAGGCTCAATGTAAATTATGAAAGTAATCCAGCACCATCCAATGATATTTGTGTACGCAGCTGCATATGGCAAATTATAAACATGTACTAACATGTATTTAAGGTGGTCGTTATTTTCACATCATAATTAATGTTAGCTCTTCATTATTTTGTGATTAGTACATACCTTAACCCATCATTAGTTCATATTTAAGTAAGTATTAATTCAGGTATTAGTGCATGATTATTCATGTACTGTTATTGTAAAGTATTAAACATTTAATAATAACTAAAAACAAACTTTATGTTGCAAATTGTTCTTTGAAAACTCATCATTTTGTTTCTGTTGTCAGTGTGGACGCTGCGGATGCTGGTCACCAGGGGAGTAACGCTCGAAAAGGAAAGAATCAAAATTGGGACAAAAATGAGAAAAGATTCCAAGGAGTCAGAGACTATTGAAAATGTCATACAAGTTCCCAATCATGATTACTCAGTGCTTCCTGACTCTGAAGAAAGGGGATTTAATTTACAATCAGATTCTGAGCTACACAATAACTTGCCTGTTATCGCCAATGTTCTGACATCTCCACACAATGCTATGCTATTGACTGTTGTAACTTTAACTATTTGTTTTCATTGGTTTCTCCTTGCCTTTTTGAAATACCAACAGCATGTTTCCTGTGGTTTTGGATATTTTCTTTTCAATGAAACTCAATTGTACTTGATCGCATGTATTATATTAGGATTTGTGTTTGAGTGTACTTTCTGGCTTGTGTCTGAATGCATAAAGATTGTTGTTAAAAGAGGAATGTGATTACTGTATATGAGAAATGTATTCAGTCCACACAGGTTTTTTTTTTTTTTTTTTTTTAATCGCAGTTCATTACTGTGTTTTGATTCTGTTTTAAATTTCAATTACAAAAACGTTTCATTTCAAAATTGAAACACGTTGCCTAGTATCTTCCACAGTATTATTACATAGTACTGGCACTGGAACAGACAAGGCCACAGATCTGGAGAAAGCTGTCCATAATTTCTGCTTCAATGGTCACAAAAGAATCCAATAATTTGCAAAATAGTGGAAAAATAGGCAATGCCAACCTCTGTGTTCTGTCGTGCAGCATTCTCTCCACTGTTATGTGTGAAAAACCATTAAAATGATTCACGACTGAGTTCACCTAAACAAAGATTATTCCCCTGCGTGAGGTTTGACATTTAATGAGAACATTTTGTTAAGAATTAAAAAAATAAAATACTATTTGAAATGTTTCAGAGAGCAGTCACTGAATTTATGCTTAATTTATTTAAATAAAGAGTTTCAACATTATAACAGAATGCGATTTATTTCTCTTGTAGCCTTATGGGTAGTATATCTGAGTAAAAGGTTACATTATTAATTGCTAGAATTTGTTTTAGTCTTAAATACGATGTAAATATTATCTCCTGTAGTCTCTCTTTCTCACTCAGATTCTCTCAGACACAGGCGGAGGTAGGATGGCTCACGTTAGTGCCATGAAGAGCAGCATGTATTTTTCAGACCAGTCATTTGGAATAAGTGAGACAATCAGTCAGAACTAGCATAAACAAATGACTTGCATTTTACATGGTAGACGAGAAGATGGAGAGAGCTAATGCAAATGAGAAAACACATCCATCTACAGATTCTTGAACACACACACACACACACACACACACACACACACACACACACACACACACACACACACACACACACTTTACACAGAGCATCTCACCTCCCCACTGTGCTGTCATTTTTTACCTGTGTCTCAAACCATTACTCCCTTTTCCTTGCATCAGTAAACCAGGCACATCATGGCCTAATTGTCCTTATGCAGCTGTGAAATGATAATATTTTCCCCTTTCTACATTGCCATGTTCTATTTTTAAACACAAGATCCCTGGCCTTGTGAACTCACCATCAGATTTCTGGAGCCGAAGTCTCACCTCAGTCTAGAGACAACACAAAAAAAACCACAAAGTCCATCTGGTTTTACACATTAAAGTTCATAGTAACAATTATACACATAGTGCAGAATAAAATGGCCAAACTGACCCATGACACACATGGCTTATGTAAAACAACTTCTCTACCATGCCAGAGTCTTGTTCTACAGAGTAGTGTACTACTGAGCAATTTCACATCATAGTAGATATATACAGTTGATGTAAAATTATAAAAAAGACAGAATTTATGTTTCTCATTATTGTTTTGGAATGAAACATATTTGGAATTCGGGATGAGCCCCAGATAGTTCCATTTTGGACACAGTTTGGACACTGTAAGGGGTAGAAAGACCATTTGGTGCACACTCAAATACTTGGAATCTAAGAGGAATATTCCAAATTGAAAGAAATTGTCTGAAAGTAAAGTCATGTCAATTAAAACATAAAATGTTCATACAGAATGTGGTTTATTTATTTAGATTGCAAATCAAAATGAGCCTTAAAAAATCTATCCATAAAAATTGGGTAACAATTGGGTTAGCTGTTGATGTAATAGTAAAAATATAAAATGTTCATACAGAATGTGGTTTATTTATTTAGATTGCAAATCAAAATGAGCTATACTTTATGAATTTGTGAATCCCAATTAAAATAAACTTAAGGCCATTGAAATCGTGTGACACATGAAACCTTAACAATATTATGGCTTTGTAAGACTGGAAAGTCACAAAACTAGAAATAAAACCCCCAAAACCTTTCCCCCCTTTTTTCCATTCTTTCATTCTTTCTTCCTTTCTTTTTTTTATTAGTATTTTTTTAACAAGTAGGCAGTACGGTTACTCTTGCTATAATGTAATCTAATCAAATCTTATCTCATACTAAATAATTTTAGGTCTTCAAACTAAATGCAACATAAAACAAAGGCAACTTGAGTAAACACACAATACAGTTTTTATTATTTTATTTTTTTATTGAAGCAAAAAAAAAAAAAAGTTATCCAACACCCATCACCCATGTGAAAAACTAACTGCTCCCTTAAACTTAAAATATGGTTGTGCCATCATTAGCAGCAATAATTGCAACCAAACACTTCTGATAACTTGAGATCAGTCTTTCACAGTAGTGTGGTGGAATTTCATCCCAGTCTTCTTTGCAGAACTGCTTTAGTTCAGCCACACTGGAGGGTTTTCAAGCATGAGCTGCCCATTTAAGGTCCTGCCACAGCATCTCAATTGATTCAAGTCAGGATTTTGACCAGGCCTCTCCAAAACATTCAGAGGTGGACTTACTCCTATGCTTTGGATCATTGTCTTGCTGCATAATCCAGTTGTGCTTGAGTTTCAATTTACCGACTGAAGACTGGACATTCTCCTTTAGGATTATCTGGTAGAGAGCAGAAATCATGTTTCCCTAAATAATTGCAGGTTGCCCAGGCCCTGAAGCAGCAAAGCATCCCCACACCATCACACTTTTTGTGGAATCCGGTGTTTGGTTTACGCCAGATGTAACGGGACCCCTGTCTTCCAAACAATTGTTCACTGATAGAGACTTGATTGCAAAACTGTTTGCATCGATTGCAGTCCAAAGCCATCTTCATGGTTTTCAAGTGGTACCATCCACAGTAATATACAATTGTATCTTTAGGCTGTGTGTGGGGCCATCCTCAGGAGCAGCAAGTGATTTCCCAAGTGAACTCCAACCAGAAGTATGGGGTGCAGGATGGATCAGGCAGGTCAGGCGAGTGGAAAGGGTCACACCTGACATCACTGCCTGACCTCACTGTGGCTCAATGAGCACAAATCCCCACAGCCACACCCCACAATCTAGTGGAAAGCCTTCCCAGAAGAGTGGAGACTTTTGTAACAGCAAAGAAGGACCTCATATGCCAGAATTCTCCTTTAACTCCTTATTGTGTATGGTTTGTAATGGGCACCTATGGTTGTGATAGTCAGCTGTCCACAAACTTTAACCATACATGAGTCACATAATCTGACTCACTGGAAAGAGACGGAAGTCCCAGCACTACTGACGTCACGTGACCGACTTCCCATTTCAAACTAGCAACTTTGAAACCGCGTCCGCTGCAGCTATGACAACAGTGTGTTAAAGATGGGAGGACTAACACCGCCCGGGAAACCTTCACGATCAAGACCACGACGAAAAGCTTTGAAATGTACTGTAGAACTAAAACTCCATGCTGTAAGTCCACAAATGTGCACGAATTGCGCATTAATTGAGCTCTTTTGGTCAGTTTCCGGTGTTCTTTTGCTGATAGTATAACAAATGCTAGTTGGCTAACGTAGCGTTAGCTGTGTTGCTAAGTAGTCAGTTTAGTATATCAGTTTAGTATATCGCGTTCATTTTTCGGGGGTCATTTACAAAAAAAATCACTTCTCTGATCAATGGAGAACTGATCATTTGTAAAAGAGTTAGCTATTAACCCATTTCCCCTGCATCTTCTGGTGATGGTTTCAGTATCTGTAGCTGCTAGATGGCCATGTTACATCTAATCAGAGCTACCATCCCTGATCTATAGCACAGGCTCCCACCACTGGTCCTGCACTGCACATCTGAGTGTTTCCCTGCTCTAACACATCCACTTCAACTCAGGAACGACTGTTAATTATCTGATTGGTTGGATCAGATGTGTTGGGAGCCGGGAAAACATTAGAACTGGGGAACTCCAGCTTATTGCTTGAATTTCTCTCTCTCTCTCTCTCTCTCTCTCTCTCTCTCTCTCTCTCTCTCTCTCTCTCTCTTTTTCTATTCAGGTCACTTGTCCAGGGGTCCTTTTACCATCCCATGAGGACATCTACTTGAGCGTCCGGATGATGGGACAATACCACAAAACAAAGTGTGTCTCCTCTGCCTTCCCTCTTCTGCTGCATGAAAGCATGGTGTTTACTAAGGTGAGTTGGATAAAATAAACCATATTGGCTACTGAACACTGACAATACCTGAAGATTAATGTTTGCAGTTTGGGTGTTGTATGTTAAACTGAGATATACTGTATATAGTGTCATACATTCATGTGAAATATTATGTATGAACTATTTGTTTCCTAGTCAATTGATTCACATAAAAGGAATAGTCTACCTGCTGTGTGCCGCTCTGACTTCACACGGGGACGTTGACAGTGTAGTGACGGTGCTGTGAAAAGTGATTTCTTCAGTTTTTGTGTATATCTTGTACTAAATTGTTTCAGAAATTACAACAAAATCTAAGATTAAACAAAGTAACTCTGAGATAAAACAAAAAAGATATCCAATACTAACTGGACCTGTCTGAAAATGTATTTGCCCCTGTAGTTACTAATTCCCCAAATCTATGAAACGGCATTCATAATGGGGTTCAGCTGGACTAGACACAACCAGGCCTGATTACTGCAAACCCTGTTCAATCAAATCAACACTTAAATAGAACTTTTTCAACAGCATGAATTTGGTTATCCAGTAACAGACTATGCCTAAGTTGAAAGAAATTCCAGGAATGATGAAGTGGCCGACCGTCCAAAAAAAAGCACAAGATCCTTTTATCACTCACTATTTTTCAGAGATGTTCAATGTCCTATTAATGAGGAATGCAACTGAGAATTAGTAGTAGCACTATTGCACTGAGTTATGGTAGAAAATCTGCTCAGCTAGTTATTGATCTACAAGTATGATGGCACTGGTGGTGATGTTAGCAGGAAAGTTGAAGCTTTGGAACCTGATCTATTTGAGCAGAGTATACAGGTGAGAGTGAAGCGCTGCTGCACAGCTTTCTTTACGTAGAGATGAAGCAATGGCTAAATCCCACTGGTGCTATTATCAGCAGGTAGTCATATGGCATTATGGGTAAGGCAGGAAACTGATACCCAAAGTGAAAATGGACCAACATGTCAACAAAAGAATTTTAAAACTACAAAAGTGAACTCAGAATTTAATCTTAAAACAAAAAATAGATAGATAGATGAGGCAGGCCACTGAATTCTAACTAAATGATTTCTTTGTCTCTCCGTCTCTCTCTTCATCAGACCTTCTCAGGAGCATTTGACCCTGGAGATATAGCTGATCATCTGGAGAGTAAGAGCTATGTAGGGCCTTGATCTGTCCCCCCACTTCTTTCTCTTGTACACACCAGATCAATAACTAATAAACACTCATACACGCTTTTGTTTCCTCTTTAGATGATACAACCTGTTTGGAGCTCATCCAGCTTGTTCCCCCAGGTAAAGATTATCTGTTTGCAGATTGACGGCTGCACATCAGAACTGTATCTTAATCCTGACTTTAGATTTACTGCTTAATCTGAGGCATCCAGACCTTTGTTGATGTGATACAGTGTGTTGTTTTTTCCTTCTTTTTTCATCCAGTACATTTGATTAAGAAAGCAATCCTGCATGTGCAACATCAGTCTTGATGTTACCTATAAACTGGTAACTGCCTTGAATACAGGGTTTACTGTATATCTTCTTCAATGGAATTTGTGTCTTGTTAGCATTTACAGATTTGATGATCGTGATGCTTGTAACTGAGCTTATGACATTATGGTGCATTCCCCTGCACTGAAAACAGTCTTAAAGGTGTCAGACCTTTTAAATTAGGTAAAATTCCACCTTTGTGAAGCTATGTTGACAGTAACCTTATCTATAATAAGTTAAAAAAAAAAATTTTTTAAGTTGCCAAGGATGGGTTGTTTTCACTGCTCTAGTTTCAGTAAAAAGCTATCATGAAAGCACTTCTACTAAGGTGGGAACTGTGTATCTCTCTCTTGACCGATGATACAGAGGGTGAAATTCTGGCCACATTTGCGGAGAACACCAGAGACTTCCTTTATCCAGGCCTTAACCTGATTCCACATACCCCGGGTTCAGAGAGAGAAGTTCTCATGAAGAAATCTGCCTCGTTCCCGGTGTGTATCTCATCCGCTCACTGTGCTGTGTGTGTGCTGTGAATATATCTGACGCATCGTAAAAGCTGGTGCCATTTTCCTGCTATTTGCTTCAGGACATAGATTGTTTGGGCAAATTGATCTGCCAAGAGTGTCATTATCTTCCTCTGCCGACTGTCTTTTCATGATTTTTAAACTTTGTGATTTTCTTTCTTTCTGTCTTTTCTTCTTCTTCTTCTTTTTTTTTTTTTTATCTCATTCCCCCAGGGGATTTCACCCAAAGTGGAATTTTCAACCATGTCTGTTATTGATGAGTGTGATATGAAAAGTATCCGGCCAGCTGTCTCAGTGAGTTGTGTTTCATTCTTCATTTTTTTTATTCCTCTAATAAAATGGACACTATGACAGCTAATGGAATTTACACGGAAATGCTTACTTATGCTAATGCACAAGTTCAGTTTATGTGCCAAATCCTAATCACATTCTATATAATGCTGATGTTGTGGCACAGGGATTAGAAATGAATTGTGGTGATAAACCAGTTTTATTCAATGCTGATTACCTACAATCCTTACAGCCTTAAAATAGAAGAAACATTCAAATAGCCTGCACATACAGTTGCCTATTAATGTTTTGTAATTTTAACCACAGCGTTAAGCATTTTTGGTATTGTAGTCCATATAGCAAGCCTATGGGTTATAACACCTGAATACACCAGGCAGTTAGAATGAACATATTGTTGAAGCATAGGCAGGGCTAGACGAATATCAACTAAACCAGCTCCTCAGTTTGGGGATTTTCAGCTGTGAATGAACGTAGTCTTGTAAAATCACAGATTAGATCTTCATAAATGCAATTTGAAGTTTCTTGAATCAATTTTGAAGTGTTATGTTATGTATTAAATATTACATTATCACACTATAACATAGCCCAACTATTCTAGTTGCTAAGCAGCCCCTCCAGGATTTTGCATTTGTGGAAATGAACACAAAATCAAGCATTATTTGGAGGAGCTTGCAATTTTTCAAAATTACCTCAGATTTTCCGCAGATTTGGGCCAAGATGCATAATGTGACGTTATCAGTACATGCATTCGGCTAAAGCCATCTTTGATTCACGTGCTTTGCTCATGAGTATAGCTAAATGGTCTCGATTACTAACAAACATCACTGCGAAAGACAAAACAATTTGGTAAACAAACTTTGTACAATTGCGATTTCACCAATTCAAGTAAGTTTCTGCTAAAAAACACAAAAAAACCCTCAGCGAAATGTGGTATGGACTAGCTAAAGAAGTAGAAGCCAAAAAGCAAATAAATAAGGGATAAAATGCGACAGGACGTGCAAAAAAGCTGATCTGTCACCGCTATTTAAGAAAGTTGGAACCAGATTGATGGAGAATATTGTTTTTCATTCCTAAATCCATGCTTCAAATAATTCCAGCCATCATAAAAGCCAGAGGAGGAGCAACAAAGTACTAATTGTGAGATTTTTTTTTATTTATTTATTTATTTATTTATTTTATGATGATGATGATGATTCCATTATTTTTTCCTCAGCATTGAGTGATTCCATATTTTTTTCCTCTGCTTGATCTGGAAAAAAATATGGCATTAATTAAACTAGTTTAATTTAACTTGTTTGAGGTATGTTTCATGAAACCAGAATACTCAGCTATTAAACAAAAATTGTTCTGCATCATATCTGTTATTTTGTTTATTTGCTACAAAGTAAAAAAAAAAAAGCTGGGTGAGCATCCTCTAAGTGTGGTGATTCCATCATTTTTGCCAGGAGATATGACCAACTATGTGGTGGTGATGACCTGAAGTCCCGAAGTGTTTCATTCCCCTTACAATGACAATTTGTCAATAATTACAATCTGTTCTTTATTAAAGAACATCATATATCACCCAGCTACAGCAGGGGTGTCCAGTCTTATCCGGAAATGACCGGTGTGGGTGCAGGCTTTCATTCCAACCAAGCAGGAGCCACACCCGATTCTATTAAAAGCCAAGATCAGCTGATCAACAGGTGTGGCTCCTACTTGATTAGAATGAAAACCAGCACCCACACTGGCCCTTTCATGATAAGATTGGACACCCCTGATCTACAGTTATAGTTTTAATCTTACAGTTTTAGTCTTCAGTTTCACATGTGAATACTGCATTTGTTGTTAAAAAGGATAAGCCAAAATGAAAATCAGAGAGCTGTCTATGGGAGAAAAGCAAGCCATTTTGAAGCTCAGAAAGGAGGGAAAATCAATCAGAGGCATTGCACAAGCATTGGGTATAGCCAATACAACAATTTGAAATGTCCTAAAAAAGAAAGAATCCACTGGTGTACTGAACAACAGACACCAACAGGTCAGCCAAGGAATATAACAGCAGCTGATGACAGAAACATTGTGAGAGCTTTAAAGAAAAATCCCAAAACAACAATCAGTGACATCAGCAACAACGTCCACAGGGCAGCGGTGAAGGTATCACAATTCACCAAACAAAGAAGACTTCGAGAGCAGAAATGTAGAGGCCATAGCACAAGATGCAAACCACTCATCAGCAGTAAGAATTGGAAAGCCAGATTGGAATTCATAAAGAAATACAGAGATGAGCCACAAAAGTTCTGGAACCAAGATTAAGCTCTATCAAAGTGATTGAAAGGCCAAACTGCAGAGACAAAAAGTATCGGTCATGGCTTGGGCTTGCATGGTTGCTGGAACAGGCTCACAGGTAGCAGCAGAATGAATTCAGATGTTTACGGGAACATTTTGTCTGCAAATTTACAGAGAAATGCATCCAAATGAATCGGGAGGAACTTCAGCTAATTGCAGCAAGACAATGATCCAAATAATTTGGGTTTGGTTATGTTTTATGTTGTTGACCACATCTAGATGTAAATACCAAGAAATAAAAGCGGAAGTCCTAAACTCTCGTCTCATAGCCATCTTTTCATCTCAAGCCCAAATGTCTTTGGTGATGTATAGCACAAAAAATGTCATTGATCTTGCTGTTCCAATAGTTTCGGAGGGGACTGTATATCATTTTCTGGTGATATTTATAGTCATTATTGTAAACCTTTTCAATTTAAAAGGCAATGGTAAAAGAGAGAAACGAGAAAAGTGGCTTTTACAGAATTATATGGTGACACATAGAATAGCCCTGTCAATCAACTAATTATCTGCCCCTATATATGTTTCATCTCTTTGACTCCTGACGTCCCAGTGGTTTTAAAAGCACTTCTAAGGATGGGCTTTTTCTGTGAAGATAATTACAGAGAGCTGCATTGATGAGACTGATGATTGGCTCCTTAAACGCTCCCATTTTATTTGTTATTTTTTTAAAATAAAAAAATGCAATCAAAATGATCCTTTACATTTTTAGTGGCAGTTTCCACCGAAAGGCATCTTGAACACAGTATAGAATTTACCTTATAATGTCTCAAATGGGAAAAAATATGGTATATCTTTCAGATTTCTGTTGTGTTTATGATGCTATTAGTATCTCTCATTGTAGTGGGTTGTAATATGTGTATCCTTAAGCAGTGCTCATCCATTTATGTGCTCCACTAGAAAAACTGTCTGGTTTCATTTTTTGAATACTGTGGACTAGAGAGAGGAATTGCAATGCATGTATAATAGATATGAATGGACTGCCTGGCAGGAATTTCATTCTGCTATAAATAGGGACTGATGTATTATTTTATTTTTTTTCCTTCAACTAGCTTTTTAAGTTTTTTTCTACACTGACACCTCATGCTGCCGATACTCTAGACTGTGACTATAACAGGCACCTATTCGCTTTTCCTGTCCATTAAATTTCTTGTCTATTCCAGTTGTACTGTTGTCATGTTCTCTAGATCTATTTATGTGCAAGTGTTCCTTTTGTGGACGCTTCTGGTTTGGACTTGAAATGGCACGCTCTTAAATGGGCTTTTTCTGCGATTTGCATGCAGTTCATTTGAGCAGAGCTTGTTTCTGCTTTAATAAGCTACTCTTGGTGCTGGCTTTGTTGTTTCAAGGACATCCGGCTTTATCTTCTGTTACCAACACCAGCAAAGCCACTAATCACATCAGACAAGCACTACTCGCGCTTTAAAACGAGCTCTTTGTGCCTCCATCGACAGAAGAGAAACGAAACAAGAAAGAACGAAAGGAAAACACAGCTCCTATTCCTATGTGGGGGAGGTGGGGGTGGACAATGACTTTAATTCCATTAGATCTGTTCTCTTCAAATAGCAATCTCTGTCAGGATTTATTTTTCCCTCTGCTTTTTAAAAATTACTTAATATGCCAGGATGTTCCAATTAGCATTTAAATTATCTTTGTTTTTGTTTTTTTCTTTTTTTTGCATCCATGTAATGCCATTATCATATTAGTCTGAAACCGACCATCAAATGCAATTAACATTTTTAAAAATGTATTTATGTAAGCAGCGCCCACAGGAACCCAGTTATTGGAGCTCAGAATTATGTTAGCTGAGATTAGTTATTGAAGTCATTTTCCTGCGAAGGTGAGATTGGAACCAAGAGAAGGTTTACATTAGGCTATGTGTGTTTGGAATTTGCTGGAAGTTGTGTTTTGATGTGTTATCAACATGTAATTTGAAGAAGGGTCAGACAGCTCTCTCGGAATAATGCAAAACAAGAAAATGTATTTCTCTTTGGCATTTTAATGACAAATTTCAGTGTTCAATTTACACAGGCAGTGTAATGGAGTGTTTCTTCTCTATGTAAGCAATGAAGCACAGTGGGATATGCTATTAAAATAGAAAATAATCAATGCCAGGATGGTGTGATGCCATTACCATGTTGAAGTTGATTATTTTCCTCTAATTCCACAGCAATTTGCCAAAGATGACAGTTTTTAATTGGATCCCAATTAAAAACTGTAAAAACATTTGTGTACATTGTGAAACCAGTAAATTACTGTTATCTTTTACATTATAGCAGCTATAATAGTTGTTCCCTTACCAGGCTCATTTGTTTCTTAAAAAAAAAAAAAATTGTCATGTTACAGAGAATCTGGAAAACACAAAGTCCCCTGTCCTGATGACTTGCCCTTACTTGCATTGACACTGGAGACTCTTTCCATAAACATTAAATAAACATCTACTTACAGCAAGCTTCACCATTTCAATGATTATGCATTTTTCTTTGTTAAATCACAACATTTTTATTGTGTTTATTAGTAAACCATAAGTCGCCATATAAGAGAATTTTTACTCTAGAAGCGACAAGGTATTAGAACGAGTGCACTGATATAAACCAATGATTTAAATTACAGCCAGGACTACTGTCAGAGCTGCTGTTATAGAAAAGTCATCAAAGATTCTGCCCAATCAGATTTGAGAATTTAACACTGCAGTGGTATAAAACTGATCAACCTCAGACCAAAAGCACAACTAAGAGAAATGTTGCGAAATGAATATTTTTCTTTTCTTTTTTAGCCACGTGGAGCTTCAACCTGTCATGTAAGACGTAGAAACTCAATGCCAAGTGTAGCAGAACAATGTGGCTACCAGAGGCCTACTGTAGCATCACAGAGCCGCTGCCTATCACCATACACTCACCGTAGGATGTGCCAACTCTCTGACGATGCCACACAGCGCCTCCGCCACCTCCAGCTCGGACCCTACACCTTTAAGAAAGACACGGCCCCTCAGCCGCCTTTTGTGGTGAGGCATAGAGGCTATTCTTCCACAGCACTTTAGTTTTGGAAAGTTAATGTCAGCATGTTTATCTTTTTTCTAACCTTTATCCGGTGTTTAATGCACTTTTGTACTTATGCAGACTTATTTATTTATTATTGCCTCTTGTAACCTTAATTATGTGTTGGACTCAAATAATTTTTTGGAATGTAACTTATGATTAATCTGTCAAAGGTCTAAAGAGAAGTACTGCTGAGTAATTTAAATTGCGGTCTCGACCACAGTTTCGGCTCAGTCTGCCAGCCTCTTTCATGAGTAAAGTGCAGGAAAAGCTCCCCTCCTGTTTGCTTCAGAGTGTTTTCACTACACAAACAAGTCCTGAGGTGTAAATATCAAAGCTGTCATGCTATGAAAGGCGAGATTCAGATCTAAGACATGTCATATCAACATGGCATTTTCCATTCTTGAACTTTGGAAAATAATGTGCCTAGCATTTTCTGAGCAAGTCCTGGGGCAACAATTAACCTAAGTAACTTAAGAGTCAAACTGTGATGAATGGAAAAAGGAATATTTAACAATTGTGTGTTTTTCGGTCAGAATACTTGTTTATATGAAAGTCTGAATCGTCCGATGCCTGTTTAATTGTAGTATCACTGCCAGGTAAAATGGCACAGAGGCACCTGGAATAAGTCAGTTGGATGAAATGAACTCACTGTTTCTCAGAGTTTTTCTCCTTGCATTAACCTTTCCAAAAAAGTCAATCATTCTTAAATGAAAGGCAAATTCAACTGAATAAATAATTCCACTGTCAGTTTTTTGTGCTCTCGGGCTGCACGTCTAGAGATTGCTTCTCTTGTTAAGAAGTGAAGGGAAAGCTGATTACATTCTGTGTTTGCAGGTTCCTTGTAGTCCCAACTCTTCATTAATTGAATCTCCAACACCATCGTCAGCTCTACAGTCTTCACCTAAAACAAACTCCTCCCACCAGACATCTGTGAGTTTCACACACAGCATTAAATTGTACAAATGGCATGTTTGTAAAGTACCTTATGTGTGTGTGTGTGTGTGTGTGTGTATGTATGTATATATATATATATATATTTTTTTATTTTTTATTTTATTTTTTTTTTTTTTGAAATGGTAGTTTTTGTAAAAAATTTTCTTTGAAAAACAAGACAAAATAGTAAAATTAGTAAAACATTTTGACCACTATTTTTGCAATGGTGAAAAAAAGGCAAAATAAATGGAAAAAAACATGAAAAAACGTATTCGGCCTTCGGCTTTCGGCCAAGTTTTTCTTTATCTTCGGCTTCGGCCATGTATGTATGTATGTATGTATGTGTGTGTATATACCTTATATATATGTGTGTGTGTGTGTGTGTGTGTGTGTGTGTGTAAGGTATTTTTTTTCTAGGCTTTTAAGCAGTAATATTGCCACTGCTGATCATAAAGTGTTTGATTTTGTTTTTTATCTGCTGCTCTTTATGGAAGCTTCAGAGCAAAACTTCCTTGAGTAAGTTACAAATAAGCAATTAACCAATTAAAGCACTTAGTATCTCCATATAGGTTAACTCTTCATCCTTTCAGGTTAGAGGTCATTCTCTGCATGTGTGTCCTGTATCTCCTGGGGGGAAGTCCACAATGTTCCTCAGCAGTCCCTCTCATTCAAGAAACCTTGCTTATCAGTCCACCCCTGTGTCCAGCAGGCGCAGGGACCAGAGTCCACTGCTCAGTCGCTCCACACTCAGAGAAAGGTGAGAGGAAAGTCAGCTTCACACACAAACTGAACTACAGGTTTTCTAAACTCTCCTCAGGATGAATCAGGGATTTACTTTTTTGCTCCACAGCACAATATTATTCTTTAGTCTCCGTAATAGTCTGTTGTAGTTCAACTGACTTGGTGGTTACTGATGGTAGGGCTGGGTGATATGACAAAAATATCATATCACAATACTTGAAGACATTTCTACTATACATGATGCGTATTATGGTATATAATTTAGCTTACAATCTGTTTGCAAAACAGTAGTAAAATAAACAAAAAAAACATTAAACTGAGTTTGACAATACTTTTCTTCGATGCCTACAAAGACAAAGAAGATTAAGGAAAAAAACAATTACATCAAATCAACATCATCCATTCAGTACCATTTCATTTGTAATTATTAAAAACATTTTTAAAAAAATACACTTTTCTGAGATATCGTTGGCATGGTGATCATTTATCACAATATGGATATCATATTGATATATCGCCCGGCCCTACATTGATGACAGATTTACAAACTGCACAGAAGATTTGATGATTAGCTTACTCATTAGTTTATTTATTATCACAATCTCAGTGATTTGTTTTATCATAAAACAAATTTTATGCTTTTATTTTATTTTATCCTTTACTTTGTTTTTTCTATCTTTAGGCCACGTACAGATAAGAGGTACTGAATGGTCGACCCTACAGTGTCTCCCCCTTAGCATTTCAAATGATGTGCTATTGACTAAATGTGAAGCTTCAAAAACACAAAAAGACCGATCTATATTGTAATCTTGGCCCATATGCGAGATGAATCTACTACTCCACCTTCAAAGGATGAAATGTGATGTCCGCTTGTGTTTGTTCATTACTTAAAAGAAAATGACAAATATTCGTGTGAAAACAAGAGAGAAAGGCTATTGATTGTATTTCAGCGAGATCTAATGCTTCTGACCCGACGCACAGTTTAATAAATTCTGAGAGACCCTTGTCATTGATCTGAACAACCGCCTGCTAAACCGGCAAATGTTTGTTTGCTTGCCTGTCTCTACCGCTTTTTTTTATCCTGCAGAGACAGGAGCAAACATTTTAAATCAATAGAGCATTTTAAATCGGAGAGTAAATTGTCGAGTAAATATTAGGAAATGTATGATACTTTTGTCTAGATTGAAAGCATGACCAGAGTCGGAAGGCTGCAGATTAAGGCCGGTTCGACAGATTCAGACAATAAGAGAGCGGGCACGTCTTTTGGACGTCTTTGATGGGAAATGAAATGATGCTTTGTGAAGTTCAGTCTGTCCTCACTGCAGCAGTTGGCTTCTCGTGTGCTAATCATTTCACCGAGCTAACCGTCTGAAGCACAGCCCGTATTAGGTTCATTAACCACAACCTCTCATCTGTGCCACCTCTCCGACTTTCTTTCTTTTTCTTTCTTTGTGACAATTTCTTTCTATTTTCTTCTCTTTTTCTTTCTATATGTCTTTTATATATTTCTATCTGTCTAATCATTTTTGTTTCCTTCTTTCTTTAATCTCTTTCTTCCATTTCTAACACTATTCATTCTGTCTTTTTAAATTTCTGTCTTTCTTTCTTACTTTCTTCAATTCAATTTGTCTTTATTAAACAAAGAAAGACAGACAGACAGAGAGTGAGAGAGAAAGAATTCTCTCTCACTCTCTGTCTGTCTGTCTTTCTTTGTTTTTCTTTCTGACTTTCTGTTAATCTTTCTTTCTTCCTCACTCTCTGTCTGTCTGCCTGTTTCTTTGTTTTTCTTTCAGTATCTTTCTGTTTCATTCTTTTTATCTTTGTTTGTCTAGTGAGCTTCCTTGCTTTCGATCTATCTATCTATCTATCTGTCTGTCTGTCTGTCTATCTATCCATCTAAATAAAAAAATACATAAATAAATAAATAAACAGTGAAGGATACAGTCAGTATTCTAGGCCTACACACTCCAGACCCAGAAATCGGATCATTTGGTTGTTCCCGTTTCTCCATCAGAAACGGTTCTCAGTAGAAACCACTTTTGGGAGCTCAGAACCCTTAATTATCCAGTGACCCCTTAAAACATCATTAAAAATCCCTTTTCTAACAGTGTAGCTCCTGCATTAAAATCAGCACAACATTTTTAGATGTTTGTTAGTAGCTACAAATGAAGTCTGTTTTATTCATTTATCCTTTAATACAGTCTCAGAGGTGAGGCATTATACATTTTATACTATTATATCTATTATTTCATGTTGTAATATGTGTGTTTGTGTGTGTACTTTCTTCATAGGTCCTTACTGTGTTAGGTGTAGTGTTGCAGATGTGCTTGAGCTGTGTGTTTTTAACAGTTTTGCCCCACTCTAAGGGACACAGCACAGACTAGTGTTCTAACGTGGTATTGCATTATAGCCACAAAAGAGTGCACACGCTGTGAGGAATACTTGCACTGATCTCTTTCAAATTAATCTTGTATTCATTGCTCTTCACAACCAAATTTGCCATTGCCCTTAACAGAAAGTAAAATCTGAATAAAGTAATTTCCAGTACTCAATATTGCTAGGAAAGTAATCCATGTAAATCCCCATTTTGTGCTAAATCACTGACTCATTTTGCTTTTCTGTGCAGGTTTCAGAGCCCATCCAGTCCCTCACCATCACAAGAGATCCACAGACGCGTTCAGAAGATTTTACATAGTCATGCCACTCCCCGCAAGCTCTCCTTTGTAAGTATCACATAAGATCACTTGCTTACAATGACATTTTCCTCAAAAATGAATGTCTGCTGCAGTCATTGATGTATTTGTGTATTTATACCCAGAATCTCCTGTATGGCTTGAAAAGTGCTGTTAAAACACCTCCCACACATTCCCGTCACTGCAAAATCAGAGACCCCTCCAAATCCTCCATTATTTTAAGAAACATTATGTGTGTATGTGTTCCATGGGGAAGGACTCTGCAGCTGGAATGTTGTCCTTATAGGCTAATCTTTTCAGATACTAAAAGTTGGAGTGAGCCACCGCAGTTGCCAAGCTGAGAAAGTAAATACAGTATATGTAATGCACTCCAAACTAAAAAGAGGAAATGAGGAGGATCTATTTTAAAAAAAGATCTACTTTGTCAGGCATGCATGCTGTGATTGTGAAAAGTGAAACAGTGTCTTCTTTTTTAAATTTAATTTAACTTAATTACCACACTTTTGCAGATTGTAATCCTGTTTACCAGGAAAAGAAAGTAACACAGACACTGTGGATGGGAATTTATATTATATTCTGTGTGTGTTTGTGCGTGTTTGCAGGAGGAGCAGAGTGAAAAAGGAGAATATTACCAGAATAAACCTGGTCCCTCCTGCCATGACTCACTGCGTCACAGCCAGCGACAAGCTGACAGGTGCACACAGCCGTCGCTCAAAATACTTAATCAAGATTAACATTCAGTAGATTCAACACACTGCCAAATAGTTCATCTTCACTAGTTATATAAGAAACATAAAGAGATTTCTATTAAATTTATAAATATATATATACACACACAGATCAGCCATAACATTAAAACCACTGAAGTGAATAACATTGATTATCTTGTTACAATGGCACCTGTCAAGGGGTGGGATATAAGATGTAGCAAGTGAACAGTCAGCTCTCAAACTTGATGTGTTGGAAACAGGAAAAATGGGCAAGCGTAAGGATCTGAGTGACTTTCCCAACGGCCAAATTGTGATCAGTAGACGAGTGAGTCAGAGCGTTTCCAAAACAGCAGGTCTTGTGGCATGTTCCCGGTATGCAGTGGTTAGTACCTACCAAAAATGGTCCAAGGAAGGACACCTGGTGAACCGGCAACAGGTTCTGGGTACCCAAGACTCACTGATATACATGGGGAGCGAAGACGAGACTGTCCCGTCCGATACCACAGAAAAGCTACTGTAGCACAAATGGTGAAAATGTTAATCCTGGCTATGATAGAAAGGTGTCAGAACACACCGCGTAACAGCAGACTGGTCAGAGTACCCAAGCTGACCTCTGTCCACCACCAGAAGCGCCTACAATGTGCACGTGAATATCAGAACTGGACCATGGAGCAATGGAAGAAGGTGGCCTGGTCTGATGAATCATGTTTTCTTTTACATCATGTGGATGGCAGGGTGCGTGTGCGTCGCTTACCTGGGGAAGAGATGCACCAGGATGCACTATGGGAAGAAGGCGAGTCGTCGGAGGCAGTGTGATGCTCTGGGCATTATTATGCTGTGAAACCTTGGGTCCTAGCATTCATGTTACTTTCACACGTACCACCTACCTAAACACTGTTGCAGACCCAGTTCACTCCTTCATGGTAGCGGTATTCCCTAATTGCAGTGGCCTCTTACAGCAGGATAATGCACCCTGCCACACTGCAAAAATTGTTCAGGAATGGTTTGAGGAACATGACACAGTTCAAGGTGTTGACCTGGTCTCCAACTTCCCCAGATCTCGATCCGATCGAGCATCTGTGGGATGTGTTTTATGAACAAGTCTAATCCATGGAGGCCCCACCTCACGACTTACAGGATTCTTATATTATTATGTCTACTTTATTATTTTGATTGTAATAGTAGTGTAATAGCTGTAGTGCAGCTTAGTGTAGATTGTAGTGATTCCATTTGTTTTAAAAAATGAAAGCTTAATAGTTTTAAAGAAAAATATCCAATGCGCATCAAGATCTGCTAATTATCATGGTTTCAGTATCAGAAAAAAAACAAAGTGGTATCATCATCTCTAATATTTCATCATGCCTAAAGAATATACTGAAAACAGAATCACCCATGAAACAGAAACAAACGTAAATATAAATGATACTATTATGTTTGTGTGGTTTAACTTAAATTTATAGTATAATTTGCAATGAAATTAAATGGTTTCATAAAATATTTAACTGCTACTTGTCCTGCTTAGAAAAGGTTGCACCTCCAGACTGAGTCGCCAAGACATGGTGCCTCAGGAATCACAAGCGTCAGGGAGTTATGATTGACATTGATCTCAGTGAGGAATTGTTCATGTTCACGTTTAAATGGAGCTAATATACAATATTCCTTATTGGCCTTAACTTTTCAGTGCCTTCATACGGTATGTATCCCGATTAATGTTTAAGTATAGCAAAATACTGAGGGAAATAGCAAATAGAATATATAGCAAAATACTAAGGACAAATGAATTGTTTGGTCTTAGTTATTAGTGTGATTAATGCTTCTGCTGTAGGATCCCTGAAGACATACCATGAAAAATATATAAGCAATAAGAGAGATTTACCAGATTTCAGTATCACAGCGATCAGGAACAAAAAAGCTGACTCTTAGATAGTTTAATCCAGAAGAACATTTGGTGTCTAATCTAAAGGTTTGTGCAGAACAATAGCCAAAGAATCTGGCAAAACCTGACTAAGAGAATTCTTCTGATGTTTGTTTGTTTTTTTGCTCATGCTTGCTATTATATGACATGAATGAGAAGAAATCCCATTGATGAAGATGTGGGAGGAAAGTTGAAGGGTGTGAATACTTTATAAGCACTGTGAACTTTTGGTGCAGCTCGACACATTTATAGATTATATGATATTCACACTTATGGGTGAGATATTTATCACCAGTAATGTATTACAGGCACATGATAAAACTTCTACAGTGGCGTTGTCGCTGCATAATTTTGTCAGCGCATAACTTTCTGAAGTGAGAAGCCAGGTAGAGTTGCACAGACTGAGTTATATTTAATCGTATTCTCTCTCTCTCTCTGCATTACGAACAGTTGTGGAACACGAATCTAAGTTTCCTAGATAAAGATATAAAACTAAGATGACTTCAGTCATTAAAATAATTAAATGAATAAATTTGAGCTTCCCTTACCTTCTCACATTGGCTGACCTTACAAAAGAGGAATGAGGAGAAAATGCCCTTATGCAGCATTAATGTGCACTTATTATAAAGCACTTATAATGCACTTCGAACAGTAAATATTTGAAATAAATAAATAAATAAAACGTGGTCATGCTTTAAAGGAAACACCGGTATATACATATGACCCAGGAATGAGCAGAAGTTATGATGCACTAGCAAACAGGCTGATCATAGAAATCTGTGCGGCATCACAAAAAAAACAGCATCTGTTTATGAATAAAAATATGCACTTGCTACAATCTCCTCTAATGTTTATACAGGGGAGCCTGGGAAATATAGTTTACATACTTATTCTTTTGGAGTGCATAGTAGGCCTGTTAAATTCCATAATGTGGACAATCATCTATCACCTGATACAATATGTAACTGCTGGTCTAAGGTTACATCTCCATCATTGCAGTAAAACACCAATTACTTTGTTAAATGCAGAATGTAACTTGTGTGCTTCCATGTTGCAGGGTTATTCCTGGTGAGCCATCTGTTCATTTAGATAACGGAACATTCTGGACCAACAAAGCTGCCAAATACACCGGGAAGTCCCACAGAGCAGTGTTTGAGGACAGCCTTGGCAAAATCTACAAGAACCTGTACAGAAAGGCATCAAGTCCCCCACACACAGTGACTCACAATGCACCTGGACATAGTTACCTTTTCCAAGATGGCTAGTTTTCCTTTAAGCCAGTTATTTTTATTTATTTCCTTATAATCCAAAATTTCTGTGCTGATTTTCTTAAGCCATGCATAATCATAATCATAATAATGTGTCCTGGTTACATGTGCTGATTATTTAAGTAAGGAATAACACAAGGCAGACATGCTATTATATAGCAAGACAATTAACAACAGGGAGGTGTGGCTCGGTTTTAGTCCTATTATAGCACAGCCATTTGCAAATGATTATTATTTTTGCTAATTATATAATGACGCACTTCTCTTTTGTTCTCTCTTGATGCTAACACAGCTCACGATGTTACTGAGAAACTACAAACCCCTCTGTCCTGCTGTGACTAATGTCAGAAAAGCATTACAAAAGTTACACTTTACCCCTAACTGTGAAAAAGCTCTGACACTAGGACACTGCTGTTAAGTAAGGAACAACACACGACCAAGCGTACAATTATACAAAAATAATCCAGGCCGGGGTGATGTGAAGCAGAAGATTCTTTTTGTACCACACTACAGTATAGGTACCAACGATTTGCGATTTGTCAATGATTACAATGTGTAATTTATTAATGAACATGTCACATTTTAACGGTTTATAGTTAGATTGAATGCTATGGAATGTCTGCAAGTCAGTGGTCATTATTATTCACATAGTGAGCTCTCCTTTTCTCTCTCTCTCAAAAATTGCAGCTTGTCATTTTGTTGCCACAAATTTGGAAGCAGACAATTGCATAGAGTGTGTTTGTATGCTGTGGCATTAGCGTTTCCCTTTACTCGAACTAAGAGGCCCAAAACTGTTCCAGCATGACAACGTCCCTTAGCTTAAAGTGACCTCCATGGAGACATGGTGCCCCAAAGATTGTGGTGGAAGAACTCCGAGTGTCCTGCACAGAGCCCTGACCTCAACCCCACTTAACACATTTGTGATCAATTTGACCAACATCAGGGCCTGACCTCAGTAATGATCTTGAGCCACGCTCCAAAATCTAGTGGAAAGCCTTCCCAGAAAAGTGGAGGTTATTCTAGCAGTAAAAGGAGAATACATTTGAAATGACATGTTCAAAAAACACGAGTGATGGTTAGGTGCCCGCATACTTTTGGCCATATAGCATATATAATGTATATAAAAAGTGACAATTCATGTTATAGCTGGTACTACTGCAACGAAAATGCACACTTTCTGACCAATCAGATTTAAGAACTCAGCCACACTGTGGTATAAAAATAATTAGCCAACATCTTCAACAGTGCTGTGGTATAATCATGAACTTGTAGGTCCTCTTCCTCTGTGACAATGATGTAAGTGCTCTTTCCAAACAGACAAAAAAACTGAGCTACACAGGCGGCTGGTTTACATGATTTATTGTTGATCAGTCTGCGAGAGGTCTTAAATGAGAACTGTCATGTTGTCGAATCCTCCAAACTGGTGGCAAAAGTCAAGCTTCTTCAGTCAGGAAAAAAATGAAAAAAAAAGACAAAGCTACTAATGTGTTTAACCTTGCTTAGTTCTGTTTTTACAGTTTTCTTTACACTTTACTAAAAAAGTATGTAATACATAAATTGTGTAAAGTATTAAAATGATAAAACACTCTCAAATAAAATTTATTACATTTAAAAAACTGTCCTACACAATAAAGACTGTACCTAAGCTCACATGAGCTGCGACAATCTTCCTGGTATTTACATAAACACCACACGTGTAAAAGGTAAAAGGACTGTAGCTCACATTATTTATTTTTATTCAATTTATACTTCTTTTTGTTCATCTTTCCAGCTGCTGCTGCTGCTTTTTCTGCCATGATCTCTCTGTACTTCCTTTTGTTAAAACTGAAAACGGAGAAAGGTGGTGTTATAACAAAACAAATAAAAATCTAAAATACATGAATGCATAGTAAAAACAATCTTATGCTTTATTACGTGTACAACATGTATCAAGAGCTCTAAATTAATTTACCAGAGCAGTACGACAAGAAAAACAAAAATCTATACTGCAACCGATTTCTAGTTTACCTTCTGAACTCTGCATCAGCAAGCAATTCTTCCACAATAGTCCTCTTCCTCTCTTTCTTAGGAATTCGGGAATGGTAGAAGTCTATGGGGTTATCAACCACTGTTCCAACCTGCCGAAGAGCACATTTTAAATAAATTCATATCAAAATTCCCCAAGTACATGCCAAGTCTGATAAAGATACAAGACTTTGTACACTATTACAGGAAAAAATAAAAATGCACAAAGAACAAAAAAAACTGCACTTTTCCTCACACATTTATTACTTTAATAGATCAGCAAATCAAAAGTGCTGAATGAATCCTCACTTGAAAGTATTTGGGAAATCCTTCTCTGTCATTCTTCTTGTAAAAGCGCTTTGGGTCCATGGCTGAACGCATCTTTAGAGCCTTGAGATCATTTTTCAGGTCCTCTGTTAATTCAGGAGCTCTCATGTTGAACCAGCCATCCCCTGTGGTCTTAGCTCTCTCCTCCTGTGCATTGCATTAAAAAAAAACAAACACAAAATTCATTACAAAAATCCTTTCTCTTACATACAAATACCACAAAACTGGCTGAGGAACATGTTTACTTACCCTGCGCTTTAATTTAGCAGCATGTCTGGATTCTTTGTATGGTGGCACAGTGTCTTTCTTTTCAAAGTCTGCAACAATCACACTCTTCTTCAGCAACTGCAAAAGCAAAATGAGCAATTAGAAGCACCAGGCATCTCAAATTGAATGAAGTATTTGAAAATCTACCATTTGATGCATTTGAAGGACTACCAAGCCTGTGTGTTTTCTGATCTTATATCTTCCATTCACGATAAAATACTATTCGCGATTTCTGAGTAAGCAGAAAGGCAGTTTCTGTAAATACCTGTAACTTTTATTATTATTAATAATATCCATAATGTGCATTACTACAAAGGTGCATTTGATGAATGAAGGACTTTATTAATCAGTCAAAAATGTAACATGCTACTGGTTTAAAAAAATTTGTTGACAGAACACGGGCCCATAGAAATGCACAGAAATTATTGTTTAGTTTCACAAGAGCTGAATGGACTTTTTACATAATGTGCTCTAATGTGCCATGCTTCTGCAAATAGATAGATAGATGGATGCATGAGGCTTCACCCATGCATGTCAGTGCTGAAGAAAGGAAGCAAGAAGAGTACAAATCAATCACAGTTGTTAGCTTCCATCAACAGCGCAATCCAGCACAAAAAATATAAAAGGATGCTTGGCTTGGCACAATTCACTATGTGCAAAGGTCTACTAACTGAGCACAGAATACAGACAGACATTTTACCCAAAACTGATGTCCGCCCACAAACTCTGCTTGATTTTTAACTGCTTTTTCATAGCTGAGTTTTCTGATAGATGCTGAAAAGCCCTTAAACATATCCTTAGTTTTGCTTTTAGTATATTTTTAGTTTAAAATTTTTTTTTTTTTTTTTTTAAATTGCCTCCCATAGCAATTTCACCCTTTATACCAAAGCTGTGGGGTATGTTTAAAAAACTAAAACTAAAATAAAATATAAATACTTTTCTTCAAAACACTATTAGTGCTTCATTCATTCTGCTATAAACATGCGACCAACGATGTCTGAAGCTTTGTTTTGGCAGACATCCATGTGACAGCTTTTGGAAAATCAATGCAATCTTTGAAACAGATATTTTTTGGTTATGGAACCAGAAAAGATGGAAAACTCATAGCGACAAATAAGGCTGTCTATGTATAGGAAACTTGTATGCATCTCACTGGCACTATAAGATGTAACCTATTCTAGAAGTACCCTATGAGGGCATTGCTATTTCATGCAACATTATTTAGTGTTGCCATTTGCCTTTAAAAATACCATCCACCTCGCCATTTTGAGCCACTAGCATGCGCTGTGTTGAAGACCTTTGTGTGACGAACTGTTTTCATTTTGCCATCAATAGCCACCCAATATTCTTAGAAAATAAGGTCCCATCTAGCACCTTAATGGTTTGTCCCTCTGAGGAGCCCTTAAAAATTCAATAGAGAACCTTAAAAACCAAGGGGTCTCATTTTTGGTAAATCTTCCAAGCAGAACCTCTAGAGAAATCTAAAAGAGATTCACCTACAAGAGTTCACCTACATATACAATGGTGAAATTTTGACCTTGGAAATTTGCATTAGGTGCATAACTGTTTGCATTAGCTGGGGCAAAAATCATTCATAATCCAATGCAAGTCTATGGAGAGATGCCTTACTACTGTGAAGTATTAATGGCCAATGGGCCTAAATGTTTTATAATATAAATGTTTATTTATATACCCACCAGGAATGGCACTATAACAGGGTACCTAACCTAATACGATAAAGAGAATCAGTTTAAGTTAAATACCTCATCCTGATTCTTCTGATCTTTCAGCTTTTTCAGGTTGTCAGAGACAGATTTGGATTTGCTGCCATCAAAGTTGATATATAATCCACCAAGAGCCTTTACTTTCAACCCTGGGTCAATAGAACTGGATAATTCATTCCTGAAAGAAAGAAGAGAAAAAGATTAAGTACACTGTGAGGAAAAAAAAAAAAGTGATAACTAATTATTTTGAGGAAAAAAGAAAAGTTCAATGCATACAGTGCTGGATTCCTAGTAGCGAAGAGTACTTTTGAGTCTTCATCCTCCTCCTCATCATCATCTGCCTCCTCGTCAATAAAATCTTCATCCTCAGCTGCTTTGGAGTCCTCGACATTGTCATCATCTTCATTCTCTGTAGTATTAATGTAGTACTTCTGACGGGGCGGCCACCCAGGACGCGCGTCGATAACAAATAGCCCGTTACCCGTGAGTGAGTCTGGTGCAGCAGAAGGACCTGGCTGATCCTCAGAAGAGCACATTTTATCCTCACTTTCCAAGTCCACAGCCTCGTCGTTATCTACATCCACTGAGAATCCATCATCATCTTCATCATCATCGCTCTCCTCATCCTCACTGCTGTCCAGCAAGCTGACACATCCCTTCACAGGCTTGGTCTTCTCGATACTCACCTTAGATGCTTCTGAGCTTGATGAAGATCCTTCCTGATTAGACGTGTTTTCCATCACACCTTCCTCTGAAGGTCTGTGGTCAACTGTAATGGCGCCTTCACCAGCCGCCATGTCTGCCATCTCCTTGGTTGCTTCCACTTTTTCCTCAGGTTCACCAAGTATTTTTAAATTCTTGTCATGTTCGGCTGAATCAGAACTTTGCTGGACTTCAGTATCAGGTCCTGTTGTGAGGTTTGCCTGATCCTCTTCAGACCCCGTGACACTCTTTTGGGGCGTCATTGACATGGAACTTGATTCATCTTCCATGACTTGGACTTCCTGCACAGAGCCAGCCTCATGTGTTTCCATGGTCTCATCTGCAATCTTCTGACATTCCTCAACATTCTTCTCAGTCTCAGAAGAAATGTCTTGCCTGCTCTCAGGTTTAACCACTTCATCCTCATCAATGGTTAGAATAAGATCCCAATTATTCACCTCAGCAATGGAACATTGTTGATCTCCAGCAATAATTGTTTTATTATTTGCATCCTCCTCCATCTCCTCTACATCCTCCATGTCAGACTTTGATGCATTTAGAGATGGGCAAGGAATATCCTCTGTAGTATCAGCCTGATCCATCTCAGGTTCATTTTCTTCACTGTCCTTTGTGACACTTCTGGAGGCCAATGAAGGCATATTAATCACATCTAACGTCACCCTAACACTTCTCGATCTAGAAACTCGAACAGCCCGGTTGCTGCTAGCTGAGCCAGTTCGGCTACTACAAGGGGTTCCCCTGTCCCGTGTAGAACAAGGACTATCAAGAGATGTGTACGCAGTCGATATTGATTCTGCATCAGTATCAGCTACCTGACTACGAGTGGATCTTCTAGGACTCAAGCTAGGACCAGACTGGCATCCCTCAGAATCATATGCCTGGTCTTTCTCAACAGACTTTGCTTTGCCTCTGCGCCCCCTTGGCTCAAGAGCAGCAGAAGCCTCTGCAGTTTCGCTTTGCTCCAAGTGGATGGGGATCGGCTCGGTGACCTTCACTCTGATGCGTGTGGACCTACGGACAGTGGATCCCTGTGGGCCAGAAACTACAGACGAGCAAGAATCAGCCTCGGAGTGAGCTGCGCCTTCAGGAACAGCAGGCTTCCTGCAGCTCCTCGTGACCCTTGTGGAAAGAGATGCCGCAGAGCTGCAGGACTCAGCCTCCGAGTGCTCATCTTCCTGTGAAATGACGGACTCTAAAACAGGAACAGGTTTCTTCTGACCTCTTGTGGATCTGCGTGGCGTTTTACCCAATGATGAAGAACTAGATTCAGCTTTAGATGCATCCTGTTCATAACCAGTTGTAGGTTTCACTCGGACTGTTGCTTTCCTTCTGCTTCGAGTGGTCAACTGGATATCTGAGGCCACAGAACAGCAAGATTCGGATTCAGATACATCTGCTTCATGTGTGGATTCCGGCAGTTTGGCTGTGGGACGACATTTAGAACCTCTAGTTTCCCTTTTTGGTGAACTTGCTGGTTCAGCTGGGGCTATGTTCTGCTCTTCTGCTTCATCCTGCTGGGAGTCACTGGTCTGTTCGGATTGGGACTGCGTTGTCACCAACACTATTCTATGTCTCGTTCTTCTGGTGATAGATACCTGTTAAAGGGAACAAAAAACAAGCAATTTCTTACTAATGCTGTGTCATAATGACAAGTTACACTTAAAACAACACTTTGCTTGACCAAATCTCTCTTTTAAAAAACTTTATAAATAATTATGACGATATAGTGCTACAAGCTGATGTGAAGACCTGTACAGAGCCTTTCCTGTGAATCTCATGCGATCACATATGGTGTCCTCTGTACCAGTAACAAAACAATATATGCCAAGATACCAAACCAGCACACAACTGCACGGATGGTCTTCTCTGCTTCTGACCATCATCCTCATGCAGCTACTTTTACCATTAATAAAGATCAAAAGAATAATTGGCTTCCAAAGTCAGAAAGGCTGATTTATTAATTACTTAGTTAAGGATCAGCATTACAAAAAACACCTAAGACATAACCCTACTGGGGTTGTCGAAAGTACCGGTACTTCAGTACCAAGTCGGTACTAAAAAGAAAAAAGTTGACGGTACCAGATTTTCATAACTACCGTTAGTACAGTGTCAACCCAGTACCGACGTGCTGCCCAACAGGTGGTCAATCGGGAACTTTTCATGGGTGCACCGTGTAACAAGAAGCGCCAAAGCAGCAGCAGCCCCGCTGGTTACCATGGCTCCATCCGAAACCGCATACTTACCTACTTTATAGTAAACGAAATACATCTATTTCTCTCGGACGTTCGTTTTCCACTTACGGTCCTATTACTGCCATGTGTGTAAAAGCCACACCCCTAAAATTTATGTGCGGATAGATTAACCGTGCTTTCAGGAAGAGCAGCTGCTTTCCCGCAGTATTTATTCAAGCAGTTCAAACAGGTGAATTTAAAATTATGGGAGCGGCTGCATTAAGAATGCTGTAGCATAGTTTAATTGGTGTGTTTAATTGCAAGATAACATCCTCGTTTTTGCTTACTTGATGGTTAACATATGCACATTTAACACTAATGCGGTTAGGAATCCTTATTAACCATTTAATGCTTTAACTTTTATTGGAGTAAAATAAATGGGAGGACATGATGGGGTTTACTAATTTTACACACCAGACGCTTTTCGATGACCGAATTATCTGGAATTTATGTGTTAGAAAACAACAGATGTGTGGCTAGCACTGTTTGTCTTTAATATCAGTCAGTCAGAAAAACATTTCTACTCTTGGCTGGATAACTCCTGGTAGCTTTAATAATGATATACTTCGAAGTATACAGAATGGCATTTTTAAAAATACATTATACGTTGATATTTAACTTTGTTAATAAACTAGTGTGTTGCTTAATTAACATGTTTTTTGTGTTTTGATTTGGACCTAGTAACATGGAATTTTACTGGTATTGGTACTGCCTACTGACATTTTGGTACAGTGACAACCCTAAACCCTAGCATTCATAACAACCAAGTAAGTGTATGCCAACCATCTAATGCTTACACGTCATTAGGTTCCCCAGTAAAACTGGATTGCATCAAGTCTACCATTGCTATGCTAAGACTGAAAACAAAAAACAAAAACACAGCAGTGGTTCTATTGTCCTTTTTGCCTAGTAGATGGGACAAATGAGGGCTGATCAATTGTGCATAGCGACAGATGGGCTACAGTCAGTAACTTTAAACACAATTTACAGTTAATTTAGTAAAGAGTGAATATCCACGTGAAGCAAATGTTTGCGTGGCTACTTCTAGTTCCTGCAGTCATGCTTATTATCGAAGGCTGATTTATCTCCGTACACCTATAATTACAGTGGATTGAACTGTTTATTAGGTAGCAAACAGTTAGCTAGTCATGAAAAGTTTGTTAGCTAGCAAGCAGAGAGGTGGCCAATTACCACTTACACCGCCTACAGTTCATTTTACCCGCCTGTGAGCAAAGATACTCAATGCAATATCTACTATAACTTAGTTATTATATATATAAATAAAAGCACACCGGTGTCGCTGGGGCTTCATCGTTTGTGTTTTTCGCTGGTAAGCTCACGCGTGTTCCTCTCCTGGTGGCCACCATCTTGCCGATGAACGTGCGCGCGCGCACTTCCGGTTAGACCACACGAGCCCCAGGCACTGAGACTGAGACTGTACTCTGTACCAATCAGACTGTCTAATCAACTTAATCCGGTTCCATCGTCCCGAAGTTATTGGGGTTTTTAATGGGTTTAAAATGCCTGAAATAAGATCTGTGTTTAACACAAGCTTAAGATATTTTCACGTCTTATTGTATAACATAAAATACATCGGTAATATCGCACTCATGATTTTTTTTTTAGCTTTTATGTGTCTTGAAAAATACGACTGTCTGCGTCCGAAACCGCATACTTACCTACTATATAGTAGGCGAAAAGAAGTACGCCAGAGAGGTAGTATGTCCGAATTCACAGTAACCGAGCAATACCCCGGATGGCGTACTACTTCCGGTGAGATTTTACAGTATTTTTTTAAATTACTACTTTTATTTAATAAAAACAACAGGAACACGTAGATACTTTTGGAGGAAATTCTGTTTGCTTGTAAGTGCTTCTTTCTTAGACAACGTGCCTTTGTTGTTTAAGGATGCCTCATTTGGCTTTTATAACTTTAACGAGAATTTAAAAGACAAGCATTTTTCTATTAAATCTATTCATTTTTCTAGTCAAGTTTTTTTTATGCATAAGTGCACATTTTTGTCTGTTAAACCCCTCTTTATTATTTTTATTTTTTTGCAAAGACTTGAAATGTTACTTATGCTATCTCCACCTCAAACAAAGTCAGAGCCTTACAATACTTTACATTGTGTACAGTGTATAATATTTATGCTTTTTTAAAATAAATAAATAAGTAAATAAATGTATAATTGATTGTGTGTTGCATATAAAAGGCAAGGAGGGCTCAAGGAATTTTTTCGTTTTCTTTTCTCAAATTTAATTTATTGTAAATTAGATATTACCCCTGGCCCAATGTTTTGTTTGTTTGGCTTTTTTTTTCTGGTTATTTGTTATACTCATTATATTTTTAATACTCATTATATTTTTGTTGTTGTTAATATATTTTGTGCGTTGTAAACATGTGTAAGTGTATTTACTTTTGTATATGCTCAATATAACATAAATAAATAAATAAAGTTATTAAATTATCATTACTTATGTATATCCAAAGGCATATAACATTATTTAAAGGAAAACGCCACCCTGAAACACATTAAATGTGTTTATATTGAAATATTTGTGATGTGCTTCGCTCTTCTGGAGCTAATTTGATGGTTGGTTCCGTATTTCCTTTATTTCCATGAGAAATAAGCAGTTGTGCCGCTCTGACGTCACCGGGGGACACTGCTAGCAAAGTTTTACTGCCTTTTGTGGTGCCTTGTAAAGTCAATTACCAAAATAATGTGCTAAGTGTAATAACCTTCCAACAAACTGTGCCTCAGTGGTGGAATGAACTTCCAACCTCAATCCGGACCGCAGAATCTGTCACTATTTCCAAAAAAAAGCTAAAGACCCACCTCTTCTGTGAGCACTTAACTAACCCCTAAAATACCAACTCCACATTATTTATATTATATAAAAAAAAAAAAAAAAAAAAATTAAAAAAAAAAAAAAACACTTACTCTGGCTCTTATACCTCTACTCTGCGCACTTTGCTTCTCTAGAACTCAATTAAAGATCTTGCATGGTAGCACTACTTGTATTGTTCTCTGCTTGATATATCGCTTTGCTTGTATTTCCTCATTTGTACATTGTTTTGGATAAAAGCATCTGCTTAATGAATAAATGTAAATGTCATAACGTCATTTACTGCCTCAACACATTCAACTTGCAAAGTGGGGAAAAAACATGGAGCAAGTAAAGCTTTTTTAACTGCACCTTTAAGCCCTGTTCAACTCTCATTAACGCCCCAGTGGCTGTCAATGAGAGTTGTATGTCGATTATTTGCAGGCCTGAGTGGCTGTTGTTACTGTTTGACTAGTGAACTTCAAACATTCATGCAACATTTTGGACTGAAATTGCAGTACGGCAACAACAGCGAACAATAGCAAGTAGCGATAGCAGCAAGCTAGCCAGTGGACAATAGAGATTAGTGTTAACGACAAGCTAGCCAATTGTTACCACTTTGTTAGCCGGTTGTTATATGTACCACTAACAAGTTAGTGATACATATAACATTGAAGATTACCTTCTCAAACCAGTGATTAATATGGTCAGTGTTATAGATTTAACTGAGTACTGTGCCTGTATGTTAATTGATCTAAAGCAAATACTGCGCTAAACTAATTTAAAAGTAGTAAAGGGAACTTTATACTGTTTACAGTGTGTGCAACTACACTGACTTAATGTCACTGCTAATCAGGGAAGGAACTGGTAGTTAAAAGACTACCCCAAGTTGACAAGTTAAAACTTGCAGTTCAGGGGGCATTTTTGTGGCTTTTACTGGTTAGAGGCTGGGAATGAGAAGTTGGAACCTCACATCGAGCACAACATTACAATGGCATTTAATAGGAGAAACATTTTAATCAAACAAGGGATTGCTTTGTTACTTCCCAGAAAGAAAAAAAGCAAGAGCTTGTTTTTGCACTGACAATTTTCCAGCAACATTCAATGTCATATTAACGAGAAATCCATAACAGAAGTAGTATACACTACAAACATCAAACTCCAAGTTCCAGAATGCAAAGCGGCGATACACACTCTAAAAACTCAACAACAAAAAACTTAACGCAACAGTTTGTGTCTATCTTTTTGAGTTATGACAACTTCTAATGAAATTAAGTTCAATCAACAAACTATACTGAGTTAGAGAAATTACCTTTTCCTCTACAATCAAATTGTATTTTCAATTAACACTTAATTAATAATTTGTATAATAAACACATTTTTTAAAAGTTGATTACTCATAAAAATTAAGTTGTTCCAACTAGTTTTTTGGTTTTTTTTACGCATTATTTAAAAGGAATTTAAGTGTTATTTGCTTAATTACCATAACTATGAACACAAGTTTTTAAGTTGACAGTAATTTTAAAAATTAAGTTGCTCCAATTAGATTTTCTCCAGTAGAATGCAGACTTTTAAACCCGGAAAAATTGCTAACTTTAAGTTGTGTAACAATAGCAACGAAAATCTAGTGTCATTTACAATACAAATATCATACCTAACATCCCTGCAGGATTTATAGACATAAAAGCACTGAATGGAATGAGCAATATAGACAAAAAAAGAAACACTCTGCGTCTACTACTGTGATCCCTCTCATAGAAAGATCCACAGTCCAAAGGCTGCTAATTTTGGTCAAAGAGCACATTGACTACAATAGAGCTAGAAGGCTATCTATGTGAATGACAAAAGATTTTTTATTTTTTTGTAACAACTTCATTGGAACAACTTCACTCTTCCGGCCCCACGGACCGGAATTTGGGAAAGGAAAGCGCGACCAAACATAGACACATTGCATACTGATGCCCCCTCTATGGATGTGGAATATTCAGAGGACGATTCATGCTCAACTGCTGAGCCTGCTGCCCTGGATTTGTCGCTGGACCACACTGAAGATCTACGTGCGGAAATAGCCAGGCTCTGAAAACAAATTGAGGCGATAACCCTCAGCAGCAAGTTTTGTTTGGACAGGTTTGCTGCCTCTGATTAGGACATTACTTTTTACACAAGGTAAGCTAACAACGTCAACAGTGTTTGTCAGATTAATATAAAATTACTAGGGCTGTCAACAGCAACTAGCAGCGCTCTGTGCTTTCAAGAATAGCTGGAAATGAAAGTAAATAAACTTCAAAATGTCTGACTGTGTAGTTGTGAGTTGTGAATGTATGTGTGGTCCAGTTTCTGTTCTTGTTAAATTACTTATTCTGTAAAAGTTTTTTTTATTCTGTTTTTGTATTATTATTTTTTTTTATCTATCTATTTATTTATTTATTTTATTCAGACAATTCTTTGCACATTGTTGATTGCAACTTTGGGCATATCCAGCAAACAACGAGTAAACTTCAACGACTTTGCCATGATCCCGTTTCCTTCCACTTTAAATCTCCCCTACCGGAAACCGAAGCACGGCCTTGTGCCAGTCAGTGTTGGGGGTGCGAGTATACTACGGGGCGTGTTTGTATTTGGAAGTGACGTCACTCACAGTCGACCGCATTTTAGACTGGCTCGCGGTCGCCGGAGAGTCACTGCACATTCGAGATTCTCTCTTCTGTTTCTCAAACAATAAACACACAGAAAGTGTGGAATGAGAACCAAGTTCTCCCGTTAAATCCCCCTGAAGCTAATCTCTCAGAAACACAGTTCAGCAGCACTTTATAGTAATGGAGTCAGTAAATGTACTGTCTAAAAATTGCATGACCTGGGCAACTGTGAAAGGACATTTAAGTTAAAAAAAATTGGTCACTAGGTATTATTGAAATAATAAAAGTATACAATTTTATTAGTTTAAACCAAAAACCATGCGATGTCCATACCAATGGGTTAGAACAATAAACCTGTACTTAATCTGGAGTACAGTAAAAACTAAATATTACATGTCGCAAATATTAAAATATATGTAATGGATTATTGTTATTATTCTACGGTGTAAATCACAGTTAGTGCAGCAGACGTTTAGGAGGTTAGCATTCCCACAAGGAAGCCCACTTAAAAAAAAAAAAATCTGGTGAAAATCTAGTTTAGAGAATAATGTTTTAGTCATTTAGCTGTCCTCTTTTCTGCTAATTTTGGAGTTTTGAGTTTATTTATGACTCTTCTCTTAGGATAGAGTAAAACTGGCTCATAGTGTGTGTGTGTGTGTGTGTGTGTGTGTGTGATTGCATTGCTGTTGCTTACCCGGAAGCATGAAAATGGTTTAGCAAATTAGTACCGTTGCCTAAATTCAGCACTCACATGGGCTCTGTATCATTAGTGCATCATCAATGCATCATCACTGAGATTTCCCATTTTAAAACTACATGTAAGTTTCTTCTAATTATTTAAGTTATTCAAGTTAATATTAGTCTCTTGCTAGGGCTGGTTCTGTTTAATCATTTTTGGGATTATCACCATATCCATAGTATTTCGAAATCCATGTTGTGGCACTGCATCATACACATTCACATTCACTATACCTCTCAGTCCTATTATAAACCTTGAAAGATTTGCATAGCCATCATCATCATCATCATCATCATCATCATCATGAACTTTATTAGCAAGGTTAGTGTTGGTGCAATCACTAAAGCTCCCACACTGCACCAACGTTACATCAAACATGAATAAACAGAATGAATCGTCTCTGTTAGTGAGGCATGTGTACTGTACTCACCTGGAGTGTCTGTCCATCTTATAATTAAAAAGCAGAGGATAGTAACACAAACGTCACTTAAGACAACAAAACACTTGAAACACAAGCATAGTATAAAAGGAGTGAGTCACACAAAGTTCATTTGGGTGATCAGAACACTTACTGCAAGTATATGTCGATTATGTAAGAGTCTTAGCTGTAACCAGTAAGCTATAAGTCAGCTTTAACCAGTAAGAAGGAACAGAGGCAGAGTACTACTCCTAAGGAACATTTGTCATTCCACTTTATGTATGGACTTTAATGTTGTGAATTCTTTATATTTCCAGATTTCTTGAGTTAATACTGATGTCTGGTGAAAATTTCATGTGAATAGCCTCATTGAAAATATATTTCTTGAAGAAAATGTTGACGCATCCAATACTTATTTCCCCCACTGTACCAGGGTCTTCATTGGATTAGTCAGGTCATAGTTCTCTGCCTCCGCCTCGGAAACCAACTCCACAGCCTCGTGGTGTTGCTCCTCAGTCTCTGCCAGGGAGTCTGAAAGTAAAAAAAATGAAGGTTTATATCTGTAAAAGGACAAAATGTCCTCAAAAAATTAGTAAGCACACACACACACACACACACACACACACACACAGAGAGAGAGAGAGTTCACAATAGCAGTCATGGTTTCATGAAAAGGTAGTTTACCATCAGTAATTCCTCTTTTTCCATCAGAGTCTGCTTCATCTCATTGTTCTTCATCTCAAGCTCCTAAAATACAGACAAAAAAATGAAAAAACGTCCCAAAAATGTAAGTAAACAAGCACACACGCATACGCACAGAGTTCATAATAGCAGTCATGGCTTCATGAAAAGGAAGTTTACCTTCAGAGTCTTCATCATCTCATCGTTCACCGCCTCGAGGATGCTGTTAGCCTCCTGCTTTTGCTCATACTTCTAAAACACACACATGGGGCAAAAGAGGATTAAATTCGAGTGCTTAATGTTGAAGAATAAATAAAATCCTCATGTTATTACTATAGGAGCTGCTTAATGCAAGGACTTTTCTCACTTACATTTGTTAGCGCTTCACACTCCCTGTGAGTCTCAGTGAGCATGTTCCCTATTTTCTGCACTGTTCTTCGCAGTGTCTCTACCTGGTCTTTTAGGTCAGACTTCTCCACCTCCAGCTGAGCAATAGTCTCCACAGCTTTCTGGTGTTTCTTCTCAGCTTTCACCATGGAGCTCTGAAAGTACAACAATTAAGGCCTATTGGATTTATTTACTTCTACACACACATTCAAACACTTTTAGAAACTGATTCATTATTCAATGGGAAAAATGCAAAATGTCACCAAAATATAAGTGAACAAGCACACACACAGTTCACAATAGCAGTCATGCTTTCATGAAAAGGAAAGTTTACCTTTAGTAACTCCTCCTGGTGCATCAGAGTCTCCATCATCTCATCGTCCTCCTTCTGGAGGATGCTGTGAGCCTCCCGTTCACGCTCATACTCCTAAAACACACACACATGGGGCAAAAGATGATTAAATTCCAGTGCTTAATGCTTAAACATGAATAAAATCCTCATGTTATTACTATAGGAGCTGCTTAATGCAAGATTTTTCTTGCTTATGTCTGTTAGCTCATCACACTTCCTGTGAATCTCAGTGAGCATGTTCCCCATGTTCTGCACGTTTTCTTGCAGTTTCTCCACCTGGTTGGTCAGGTTTGCCTTCTCCACCTCCAGCTGAGCAATGGAATCCTCAGCCTTCTGGTGTTTCTCCTCAGCTTCAGGCAATGAGACCTAAAAAAGTACAACGATTAAGGCTTATTAGCTTTATTTACTTCTTACAAAGTTTACAATAGCAGTCATGCTTTCATGAAAAGGAAAGTTTACCTTTAGCAACTCCTCCTTGTGCATCAGAGTCTCCTTCATCTCATCGTTCTCCTTCTGGAGGATGCTGTGAGCCTCCTGTTCATGCTCATACTCCTAAAACACACACACATGGGGCAAAAGACGATTCAATTCGAGCGCATAATGCTTAAACATAAATAAAATCCTCATGTTATTACTATAGGAGCTGCTTAATGCAAGGTTTTTCTTGCTTACGTCTGTTAGCTTATCACACTCCCTGTGAGTCTCAGAGAGCATGGTCCCCATGTTCGCCACTGTTCTTCGCAGTTTCTCCACCTGGTTGGTCAGGTTCGCCTTCTCCACCTCCAGCTGAGCAATGGAATCCTCAGCCTTCTGGTGTTTCTCCTCAAGTTTTGTCATGGAACGCTAACATTACAACAATTAAGGCTTATTTACTTCTACACACATTCAGACACTTCTATGGTTTGGAGGCAAAAAATTATTTTCCCAAAATGTGACTGTACAAGATTACACACACACACACGCACACACACACAATTAGCAATTTTTACAATTAATGAACATCAGGTCTGGATTGCTGTCCTTAGGTTAGTGCTGGAGTACAAACGTCATTTCCTCATCCGTAAGTGGCAAACATTTCAATCCAGGTATTTAAAATGTTCATATAATGGAAAACTGGATTTTTGTTAACGTTAGGAGCAGAAGAAACTTAACGTGACCTGGTCCTGAGGAACCTCTGTGGGTTGGACCAGAGCCGGTTCTGTGGCCCAGACATACACTAAATAAAAAAATTAAAATAAAAAACCATCAGACATAATCATCATCTATTATTTATGTTTTGAATTCCAGACCAGCAGATTTTCCACGGCTGATCCTGGTGAAACACTACAGCACAAGTATTCCCACTTTCTCACTGGCCTCCCTAATAAATACACTTTATGGATGTTCAGTATGTACATGTCTAATGTGTGCTAAGGCCAAGAACGCACCGGCATATATTTTTTTTTTACACATTCCTGAAGATACACTCCTCTATGATACAGTATATCTTTCAGCAGCCAAATTATGACTAAAGCCTCTTAGCTTATGAAGGACTGAACAGATCTGCTCAGTTCATTTCTTTTAAAGGACAGAAGTAAACTTAGCACTGTGTGGTTACAGCAGCACGACTGAGAAATAGTTGTACCTTCAGGTGTGTCCTTGGGGTCCGTTGTCGTTTCCTCTCCAGCTTTAAGTGCATTCAGAAACGTATTCATTTTTCTCTCTTGATCAGAGCAACTTCAATAATAACTTTACTCTAACAAAGGTCAGTGAATATCCGAAAGCTCTGTGTTCTTTTTCCACTCTTGAAAACCAGCTCTCTTATGATGTCACAGAATAAAGCTATGTCATAGAATGGAATATTCTCATGACGCCTAGCAACAAATATCATTTAAGATAATAAAACAAAATGCATTTTTTTAAAGTGGTGAATGAATGGTAGCTGTTATAGTCTGTTATCGTGTTTGTGTGACAGTTGATTCATTTAATATTATTTTATGCTATTTAAAAAAAAAAATCTATTTAAATTCTCGTATTTTGACAAAACTTACAATACGTTTGTGTATTTATCCATTCATTTGCACATTTATAATCGGAAGAGTAAACATTTGTTTGACGTGATCTTGATTAACTAAATTTATTAATCGATTAATATATAACGTATATATACGTTATAATATATAACATATCATTGATTTGCACAACTCTTAAGGCAAGACACTACAAGTGAATAGGGAATAGTTTTGGGTTATTTTTAAACAATCCTAATTAACCTTGTACAGTTGATTACTGATATAAGGAATGATGTAGTGTGTAGGGAAACGGGGTGTTACGAAACGGACTCGATGCGGAAGCAATTGCAGATGAATGTCTTTATTTACACCCAGAACTTAACAAACAGGGATCGCGGTCTAAACTGAAAACCTATAATCGAGTTACTAAACATGAGACTAGGGTCAAAGCATGGAACAAACACATGGTGCGAAAACACGAAATCACTTTTATGTGTTAGACCTTGTGGCTTTTATTTTAGCGGAAAACCGCAGGAAGTCCTCCTTTTAGTTGGCAACAGTTTTTTAAAATTCCCTTCTCATTACTGATCAGGTGAAATGCTATAAACCTCTTCTCACAAAAATGTGTGAGATTACTCTAACGCAGGGGTTCCCAAACTTTTCCAGGGCAAGGCCCCCCAAATGGCATTAACATTTGACCGAGGCCCCCCTTTTTCAAGATGTCTTTATAACACATTAAAAATACAGACTTCTGAATACATCCCCCTTTTTTAAACTAATAATTACATCTTACATCTTTACATTAGGAATTGATTGTGTGTGTGTGTGTGGTTGTCTGAGAGTGAGAAAGAGAAAACATACTAGACGGAGGGATGGGCACACCAAATTGTTGAGCCCCCCGGGCGCCCCATGGCAGCCCCCACGTTGAAAACCACTGCTCTAACGTAAAACCAAAGTGAATCTGGCGTGTGTCGTGTCTAAATGCAGGTTATACGCGACTGAAGCTCACAGCACAGCCAGAGAGGAAGTTGGTGTGGATCGAGCCGCTCTAACACACCGAGGAGCCGCACACACACTCTGAGTCTAACACAATCACACGGGTTTACCATCTCATACAGCGACGAACCAAAATAAAACCGAAATCTTCTTTACGGTGTCGGTTCGGTTGCATTTATAAGACCTTTGAAACGCGAATTTAAGACATTGTAATGCTATTCAAGTCATACATTACAGAATTAAGGAATTTAAGACTTTTCAAGGGCCCATGGAAACGCTGATTTAATGTAAAGTTAATTAGACGTAATGGAACAATACCTAGATTTTGAAGTTGTTAGCACTTAAAAGTATTGATCTAAATGAGCTTGAAATGCATACTGGGGTACAAAAAACAAACCAACCACACAGTATTTCAAGTAAAAATTTTGCTGGGGAAAATCATAAATTTGGGCATTTACAACCAAAGTATTTTAGGTCATATTGCTTAATCTTGCACTATATTTGTAAATAAATGCAGCACTTTTGTTTTGTTTTTTTTACATGATAATGCTGTAAGTTTTTGTTCTGTAATATATTCTTTGTCATGATGTTTTAATATAAAATTTACATTTGCTTTCTATCTAATAATTCATTTGTAATCTTATAACATGATTAATACGTTTTCAATTTAAAAAACAAACAAACATGCCATCTCATTTTAGAATAAATTCAAGTGCTGCTGAGTATAAAAAGAGGTAATAAACATAAGGAAATGTTTCAGTTTAGACTGTATTTGGGTCCAAAGATTGATGGATACAAACCAGTGAATGTGTTTCTTATGATTTTCATGCGTTTTTATTTTATTAACTTTTGTCATTTTATTTTTGTGAGGATTACAAATGCACTTTTTGCAAAGGCAGGTGACTCGTGACTAATTTAAACATCTAATGAATGATTTAGTTTTATCTTTTGCGATCTATGTGTACAGTACTACTTTGTTCTTATCTTTATAAACCTTTTGAGTCTTCAACAAATTAATAGTTTAAATACTTCTAAACCTCAACACCAAGGAACACTTTCTTTTGTTGATTGGGTCTGATGGTGTTTCTGTATTCAGTCTGTGGTCAGCAAGGATTTCTTGAATAAAACAAATCAAGAAGAACTCTTTGCCGTGGTCCACTCTTATTTAGTCCCACATTTCTTTGTTGATTACAACAGGTCTTAAATGATATGTTTAAAATGGGAATTGCAGTCTATGGAGGTATACAGTTGCACTGAATTACAGCAGACACTGGGCACTGCTAGTTCATTAATAGATAGATAGCTACAATAGTAATAAAAGTGGTTGTAGTGCAGGTGATCATAAGGTGAATGGAGGTGTGGTTTCGTATCCCACTTCTGACACCAGATTTTTAGAGACAAAGGAATCTCAGATTATGTCCTCCAGTCCTCTGTCAGCCTTTTATTTCTCTTAACTCTTAGTTCTGTGCTATGAGCAAGAAAATGTGATTTACCACAGAGTATTCAGGCCTGGGATGTCTCTGTGAACAGCATTGTGTCGGTGTGTGTTCATTTAGACCCCCCAGGCCTGAATACTCTGTGGTAAATCACACTCGAAACACGATTCCACTGTGCTACTGTCTATCTCAGATGAGACCAAGCCCAGAGAAGTCAGCCGTGCTTCAGGACAGTGTTGATGTATGGCTTCTGCTTTGCATAAACTTGTATGTCTTGTCTTGTCTTAACTTGTATCTATAGATGCAGCGTGAATGGAGTTGACTTACAAAGGTTTACCAAAGTACTCCCGAGCCCATGTCAGGATATCCATTACAGACTCATGACGGTTTTTAAGACAGTGACGTCTGAGGGATCGGAGGTCACGTGCATTCAGAAGTGGTTTTCGGCCTTGCCCTTTATGCACTGAGATTTGACCGGATTCCTTCGGATAATCTTTTAATTATATTGTGCACTGTAGAAGGTGAAATGCCCCAAAGCCTACCGAACCTCGACCCATCCTTGCTCTTGAAGGACTAGACCTTTTTTGGAGGCTCCTTATATACTATGATTATATACTATACTATATACTATAGTATACTTATATACCATGACTACAATTGCCTCACCTGTTTCACATCACCTTTCTATTTCAACTTGTCATATTGCTATTAGTCCTAAATTGCCCCTGTCCCAACTTTTTTGGAACGTGTTGCGTGCATCAATTTCATAAATGTTTACCCTCAAAAACTATGTAGTTGATTAGGTAAAACATCAAATACCCTGTCTTTATATGTTTTTTGTTTAAATACAAATCACCCCTCTTCATTTTTATTAGCATTTTCCATACTGTCTCAACTTTTTCATTATTGGGGTACGTAGCATAAGCATGAAAGTTGAAGCGTTTGAGCGTACAAATGCAGAGATGAGACAGCTGGACTGAATAAAGGACTAAAGCACTGCTGCACAGTGGTCTCTTTAGGTACGAAGTACAGACTAAATCCCACTGGCACCACAATCAGCAGTCAGTAGAACTGCACGTTGATGTGGATGACAGAAGTTTAAAATAAACAAAAGTCCACCTAGGATTTCATTCCAAATTAAAATCTTGTACGCAACTGAAGATTCGTTGAAGATTAATTGCAAAGATTAACATGAAGGGTGGATTTTTCCTTTAATATACTGTAGGATAAAATCACATTAGGTTCGCTTGTTTATTGCAGTATAAAAGGAATACACTGAAAGCCAGGCTTTGAATGTTATCTTTATCATCCCAATTAAAAATGTGAAACAGGGAACATTTTACAACCATAATTACATGTACAGTAGCCAGTGGACCCTCATGTGTCTGTGACAAATAAATAAACAAGTATTTTGGTTCGACTTCAATATTGAAAGAAAACATTTCCATAGTGTGGTATCTTACCATTTCATATTCATATACAATGAAAACATGCTGGTTTTCATATATGTAAAACGTTTGCCCATGGCTGATGCAATATTTGAATCTCATAATCAGGAAATGACAAGTAACCACATCTAACACATATTTTAAGGCTAGGGTTACACACTATAAGTGACACAAAGCACCAACAGGGTTTTCATTCTAGAAAATAAACTAAATTAATTGATCATTATGAAGCATCATGTAAAAACTCTTTCTTAGTAAACTGTACCACCCTTAGCTACCAGGTCAAACACACAAGAAAACGGCAATTTTCTTTACTTTGATGTAAAATTATATGTTTTCCAAAACATATACCCCCTTTTTTTATTATTAAAATGACTTATGAGCCCTTTTACCATCATTTAGATCCCATCCCTGATCATTTTGCTAAATCTCAGTATTATAGTGCTTCTTTTTCATTACTGGCTGGAAACTGTTAGTTAGTTATCTACATAATGTAAAATCATTAACTGTGCAGGCTGCAGAAGTACAGAATATAAAGGTTGGACAGATCAGATCAGATTTTCAGCACTAAGAAGTCAAGTGCTTGAAAAAACATTTCACAGCATGACTGAGGTCAAAGCCTGAATTTCAGCCTTCGGTGATGAGGAAATATGAAACACAAATACATTTCATTGATGAACTTAGTAGCAAGCTAAAAATCTAGGCATGAGGTACACTGTGATTCAGATCATGAGGTGCTATTTGGTGCTCTTGCGTGCATGAACGAGGTATCCCTTGGCTTTGATGATGCCTCGGCTCTTGACAATGACGGAGTAGCGCAAGACCCAGTCGAGCAGCCAGTCTGCCACCTGCAGGTCCTTGTAGCTCTCCTGCATGGCCTCCTGAAAGCCTGCTGAACTGAGGAGCTCTACACACAGCCAGGAACAACCTTAGTTAGTGTTATACTGTAGAAGATACAGGACACTAAAGGCATAATGACATTTTAAAATTAGTTTTTAGCAGGGTTGCACTGATACAAATTTTTTTTCAGACCAAATACATGTTTTTGGTACTCATAGATACTGATGATGATATTGACATTTAAATCAGTAACCTATTTATTATTCAGTAAGGCCATAACAGGACATTTTATTGAGCTCTTGTTAAGATTTACATAGTGGCCACGAAAAACGCACACGTGGTCATATACCTAGACACCTATGAAGGGCAGTAGCTAGTTACATTATTTTCCTTGGATCCAGTAGGGCTGCAATGGAGAAGAGCGCGTTTTTTTAGTTTTACTTCAGAAAAACATTTCTGTACAACCCCGGATTATGGTCGTTCTAAACCCTGCTTTGAACCCTGGGTAGAGGAACGTTTCACACTTGTAATTTAGAACTTGGGTTATTAACCCTGCTCCGAAGCAGGATTAGGACCGATTTTGCCATGTTTAGCCCGCATTGCGGTGCCAAACATGTACAGTGTCAAACAATGCAGTGTTAGAATAATACGAGTAGATGCTTAGCAACGGACACCCAATCAGAAATTGAACAGCACATGCCGCATATCATGTTATTTATCCAACCATGTTGACAACGCATATATGCCAATAAGAACGTTAACCCAGGGTTTAGGACTGTACTGTGTGAAACCTCAGATGAATACCCAGGATTAATTGTTAACCCCAGATAAAGTATTAGCAGTGTGAAACGTGAAACAAGATAACCCAGGATTCTGTTTACCCGGGGTTTAGAATGACCCAGTGTTAACTATTTCAGATGTCAAAAGCCCTTCTGTAGACATTTTATGTCTCCTAGCTGGCAGGTATTGCAGCAGGGGTTTCTCCTGTGTGTTGCAAGTTGTGAACTCCTTGAGTTTTATGTTCCAAGTTATTTTTTATCAGTGTGCTTATAGGAAGGTGATGTAGTACCTATTCTTGATATTTTTTAAGTCTGAATTTGCTTAGATTGCCATTATTGATCATAAATTATTTCTAGATCATGGTCATTTCATGTCGTCTTTTCATTACCGCGACAATGTACACTAGACTTACATTGCATAGTATCACCTGGTTTGGGATGTTGGGATCAGAGCACTTTTACGAGAATCTTCTCAAGCTTGTAACCTTAGTGTTATTTTTGACACTGGATGCACATATTAAGAGTATCTCTAAATCTGCATTCTATCACCTCAGAAACATTGCCAGGATTAGGCCTTTCCTCTCACTGCATGATGTTGAAAGGCTTATTCATGCATTTATTACTTCAAGGATTGATTATAGTAATGAGCTTTTTATTGGCCTACCCACACAATATATTAGATGACTACAGTACATCCAGAATTCAGCATCACGTACACTCACCAATACTCCTTCACATCAGCACCTTACTGCCGTGTTTTGTAATTTGCATTGGCTTCCGGTTCAATCACGTATTGATTTTAAAACGCTCACTTTAACATATAAAGCTGTACATGGACCGGCCCCTTCTTACGTTTGTGTCTTAGTTACCCTGTATACGCCTTCTCGTTCTATCCGTTCTGCTGATTCTCTCACTCTTCAGCAGCCTTTTTGCAGACTAAAACCTATGGGTGAGAGAACTTTTTCTTTTGTGGCCCCTAAGCTATGGAATGCACTTCCTTTTAATACACTTCTTTTCCACATTAAGCACTTTTAAGAAAATGCTGAAAACCCATCTTTTAAAATAGCTTATACTGATTAATTGGATCTAGCTTTTTTTTTCTAATAAGACGTAGAGTCAATTATTGTTTGTTTAATAAAATGTATTATGTATAAAATGTATAATAATAATAATACTAATACTAATAATAATAATAGTAAGTGCAAGCTGTTTAGAGTAGTGAATGTCTTAATGCTCCTATTAAGTTATGGGTCAATTTGACCCATTGCCACATTTGAGATGTCTGAAATACTCTCTGAAATATGTCTGAAATCTCTCTTTTTCTCATTTAGGGTCATGAACTTATACGCAAATATTTCTTCTTATGGCTTGTCTCAGACAAGTAAAAAGCACAGCTTCATAAATGTGTAGTGTTTAAAATTTTCTTCCACAGCCTGCCAAAGCAAGCAGCACCATTATGTCTAATCTTAAAGACACATATTCTTATCTAGGCCATGTCCTATAATAAGATGAAGAAAATGGAGGCAGGAAATGGGTGTTACCTTTGGAGTCATTGTGTGTCAGCAGCTGGATGTCGAACTCTTTAGCGAATGCAGTGAGGTCAGGAGGCATCACACAGCAGGAGGCCAGATTAACCTGGTTACTGCTCGGTTTAACCTGAACCGCAACACAGGAAATGTGCATACACAAAACTTGGACTTAATATTATGCATAAAATGACACCAGTAACATCAGTGAGGAGAAAACATCCTTGTAAAGGGCCAACAGGATGACTAAAGACAGAAGCTGACATTCCCTCAATAACGACGCATCTTCATGCATGAATTTATTTATTTTTTTACTTTTACAGGAAAAAATCCACCCTGAGCGACTTCCATGTTATCCTTTATAATCAACGTGATCTTACAGTAAATTTATTTTAAGATTCTTTTATTAATATGTTGGTCCTGAGGAAACATTTACTTTCTTAAACTACCCGACTGTGCTATTCGACTACCCGCTAATAATGATGCCAGATGGAATTTCTATTCTATTCAAGTCAATTTTATTTATATAGCGCTTTTAACAATGGACATTGTTACAAAGCAGCTTTAGAGAAATACATAAGCCCTAAACAGTACTGCATTCTGGAACTTTGAGTCCAACGTTTGCTGTCTTCAACATGTGTATTTGACTTGATGTGACGATGTTGGATTTCTCATCAATATGACACTAAACGTAGTTGAAAAATGGTGAGTGACAAAAGCAGCTCTTTTGTTTGGAGTAGCTTGCAGCGAAACCAGACCGTTATTTATTTATTCCTTTTTACATTGAAAATTTTCTCCTATTAAATGCCACTGTATCTGCACAAGCAATGAATGTCGTTTTGACACAAGCATGGTGCACAACTGCCAACTTCTCACGGAAATAACAAAAATACAACACAAACCAACCGGTTATCACCAGAATTACTAAACACATCCCAAATACACTATACGTCCAAAAGTTTGAGGACACCTGACCATCACATCCAAATGTTGGTCTTCCCCAAACTCATGCCACAAACTTTGAAGCACACAATTGTATAGGATGTCTCTGTATGCTGTAGCATTACAATTTCTCTTCACTAGAACTAATGGGCCTAATATACAGTGTGTTTCATTGTGAATTTTTAGTTTAAGTAATTACACAATGCATTTGTACGCTCTCCACGTCTACATAGTTACAGAGTACAGAAGATGACACGGTTTGATCATTTGGACCCATTTGCTCTATAACACGGTAATTCTGATCTTAAAAAAGCCAGCACTACAAAAAAAAAAGCAATACCACACTGTTCAGTTGGATTTTCAGTTCCTATATGTTGACCACTGTGTCTCAGATGACTACGCACATTTATTTTCCACAACGTGTACAATGGTCAACATGTAGGAAATAAACATCATAAACTACATGTTGTAATGCTTTATGGGGCAGCAGGGTTAAGTTGGGGCTTTGTAGCCTATAAGAGTTGGGTGTAGCTTATATTTGTGGGATCTCATCTCAAATGTGGTCACTGTATATAAACTCTATATCCATACAGAAATGGACAGCCTGCAATGCTCTTCGTGTTTTGTTATGCAACTGTGTATTGCATAATGATGCATACAACTTATTATGGTATTCATTAACCCCTTAAAATTCTTCACAAAGCTCTGCTGTAGTCTTGCTCTCTACCCCAATCAATTGTGACATTGTAGTAGTGGTTTCCATGCATGGCACTGGCGTACACAAGGGTTAGTTTCCTGCACTAGCACATCAATGTGGATTCCCAAATGGAGTTCATTATGAGCCTGGAAGGGAGTTAAACTCATTAGGAGGATCAGGTGTGCAGAAAAATAGGTATAAGAGACAGGGTGTTCTACAGGGTACTTACAGTTATCCTCAGTAAAAATGTAGTATTTTTAATGACATGGAAATAGCAGTTAAATAGCTTGGAGACATTTTCAGTGTTATTTCCATACACCAAATTTGAAAACATAAAGGCAAAATTGTCTATTTGCGTATGCTATAGTGAAAGAAAATCTATCCTTATATTATGTGTGTGTGTGTGTGTGTGTGTGTGTGTGTGTGTGTGTGTGTGTGTGTATAAAACTTCATCCCATAAATGAGGGTTTAAAAAAGATTTTGAGCATAGTGAAGGGGTATCCCAAACTTTTTGGCCAAACAACCACCGTGACCACCCTACATTTTTTGAAATTCCAGATTTTACAAGTTGGGACTTGTAAGTTCATATCCATTAAATGTTTCGGCATGGTTTTGTGTTTGTTTTCTTGTCTTCTGTTGTTAACTAAGTCAGAATCACTCAATTCTGTCAGGGAACTAGTGAGGGTAAATGGACAGGGAATTTCCATCCATCCATTTTCTGTACTGCTTATCCTACACGGGGTTGCGGGGTACCAGGAGCCTATCCCAGGGAACTCAGGGCACGAGGCAGGGGACACAGTGTACTGGGGTCCACCCTGTCGCAGGGCGCAATCGGACACACCTTCATAAACCCATTCACACACTACGGACAATTTGGAACTGCCAATCAGCCTATAACGCATGTCTTTGTACTGGGGGAGGAAACTTGAGTACCTGGAGGAAACCCAAACTCTGCACACACAGGATGGAGGTGGGATTCAAAGCCCCAACCCCGGAGGTGCGAGGCAAACGTGCTAACCACTAAATCACTGATAGCGATGATTTTTTTAAAACAAAAGAGGGGATTCTTATCTCATGACCTGTCTGTAAATCCCAAAGTGGTGTCAGAAGGACCCCTGGTATAGTGAGTCATTAGCAGTGAAGCTTTACTTTTGGCTGGAGTCACATTTGTATGCAAGTTCAATAGCAGGTAGCTAAAACCAACGCAATTTTAACACATGCCCCTGCCTTCTGCAAGTGACCCTGCATTATCCAGTGTATTAAAAATAAATAAATAAATAAAGCAAAAAAGCTAGGGGAAAAAAATTTAATGACTCTAAATTAAGTAAAGCCTAAAAAGCCTCAAATTTAAAGCCATGTCAAATGGAACCTAAGACAATTCAATGCTTCATTCCCTCTGCGATTGGTTTGAAAATGTAAGATATTTTAAGGACCCACAGACACCCTGACTTCAGGACCAGGGTTGGAAACCTCTGCAGCAATGATAGCTGGTCACGATATTAGATGGGAGAGTTAAAATATAATCTCTATCAACAGCTCAGCAATGCAACTATAAGGGTTGACCAATGCATTATAACATGAGGTTTCACTGATGGCATAATAAGAATGTTGTGACCCCCACATATTCTCTCTCTTACCTGTGCCCAGTTGTACAGCTCTTCTAGCTGAATCTTGTCCAGGTCTGAGGTGCCGATGGAAGCAGCTTTTTGGCTCTGAACGATTTTTTCCAGCTCGGCCCACAGCGGTTGCAGGTGAGCCAGGGTCAGAGTCTCACCCTCGGGCAGTGGAGGAGGTGCAATGATAACTGAATCCAGCTGAGACACACCTAACGACACGCACGCTGTGCAACAGAGAGAAAGCAGCATATCATATTTACTACTGCATTATGAAAATAAGCCAGCTACTGGTATACACAGTGGCATTCAAGCTATTTTTTTTTTTACAAAGCCACCATACACTGGGCAAATTTCACCTTGCCTTAACACTACATAAAATATGACCGATATATTTACACATAAATCTTCACTGACAGTAACTGATGTAAAACCATTCTAACAGTTATCATATTTTCATAATGTCTTGGTCATGTTTCAGTTGAATCACATTTTCATCTTTTAAAACTTTCCATCAGAATTCTCTGAAATTTCTGTTCTTGCAGCCAATTCTGTTTAAAATCAAAACCGTTAGCAGGTTTTTAGTAAATGTAGTCAATTTTATATATTTAAATGTTCTGAGCGAATAGTGTATACAGTTGAGGGCAAAAATTTGCACCTCCATTGTTTTTACATGTTGGGGGAAGGTAAATGTTCCTTTATTTTCCAATTTATCTCAAAAGCAACATTACAAAATGTTAAAAATTAAAAATGGATGACTCCTACATCAAGCCAACCATGTAAAACGAAGCATAAAATCATCAGGTAAATATTGATGAAACGCCGTTTTTGTAGTAATGAAGGAAAATCTGTAAAAACCTAACACACTAAATGAAATGTCTTCATCTGCATTTTGTCCTAAAGGTGTGCAAACTTTTGCATTAAAAAAATGGATTTTAAAAGTCGTAAATGTTGAAGTTCTACTGAATAACCACTGGATAAACCTGCTGAGGAAAGGAGAAATGCCAAAATCTTATTAGTCCTGGGTGTGCTCATTGTTAGTGAGCACATTTTAAGGTAATTAAGTAACTTACGTCTAGTTTGTAAACATTATTTGTAAATCTTGGACCCATAGAAAAAAAAACTGAACAGTTAACAGTGGCTTTAGCGGGCACTTACCCATGTCCACTGCATCTTTTATCGATGAGCAATCAGACTCAGTGAGAAACAGCTTGACTGAGGAGAAAGAGGAATCAGCACGTGATGACAACAGGCGCACAAACAACCTACTACAGTGTGTGTTCTTCCATAAAGCACGGATGAAACGTACTCACCAGACACCCTCAGTTCCTCTCTCTCCTCTGGTGTGATCAGTTCTGTATTCTGTGGGATTGTGCAGTCCAGAGCGCTGGGCAAATCCTGCTCAAGTTACACAAAAGAGAGGTTGAACAACAGCTCCGTTATTGTTCCATAATTACTCGATTCACTTATCTCAAATACTTAAGTTAATCATTAAAAAACATGGCCCCCATTCTTACATGTGCAAACATGACTTTGTGTCAATAGCCTGTAAGTGAGGAAGGTCTCATTAAACCTTGGCATTATGTGGGTTAAGACCATTAGAATCTTTTAGTCAAGCACCCGAAGGCAGATCTGCTGAGTGCTGCATGATGGAGTCTGAGCAAATACATTCAACCCTCACATGACACACTGTTCAATGCAGTTCAGTGCAGTGATCGTTCTTTGCTGACTTCATAACTTCGCTGTGCTTCATAACTGACATTTAGTAGACTGCCTGGTTAAGATTTAAGCTTTAAGCTTCATGTCTTTTCACGTTTCAGAATGTGTAACCAAGCTGTTTTTGTGTGCAAAGACAAGCACAACAAATCACCCTCACATGCGAAGATGAAGTCAATGCAAGCTATGCAACACAACCTGATTTTCTAGTCAATCACACAGTATATAAAATAAACCCTGCAACTCTCTTTTTATTTTTGTTCAGTGTGTTTACGGTCGTCGTGTGTATAGCGCACTTACTATTTCGGGTGTTTCGGGTAACGTCGCAAGCCACTCGCCAAGTGTTCCTCGGATGCAATCTTGAAGCTGAAGAAGAAATGATATAACGGTGAGCAGGAGTAAAGTCATAACTGCAAGGTGACCACTAAACAATGCACATCCCCACTTGAGTAATTCTCTAGTTGTGTAAGGACTAGTTAAATTAAATTTAAAAAAAAAAAAAAAAAGAAAAGAAAAGCTGGTTTGTTTTTGTTTTGGGAAACTTTTCTCACTTTAAAGTCATAAGAGTAGGACAGCAGGAGTTATTGGTTAAATCATTGGTGGGAGCGGGGAGGGTAATAATTTCAGAAACTGCTGATTTCCTGTGCTTTTTCACACACACAACAGTTTCTATAGTCTTCATCCGTCCAGTTCGGTGAGGCTGTACCCACTATAGCCTCGGACCCTGATGTGGTCTTCTGCTGTCTTTCTGCTCACCACAGTTTCTGTCAACACAACTGCTGCTCACTGGATATTTGGTCTTTTTATCTTTTTTTTTTTTTTTGGACTATGGAGATCAGCAGTTTCTAAAATACTCAAACCCAACGAGAGTATAGTAAGTTAGATAAGTTAATTACATATCACATATTTCCACATGCTAGAAATCACAATGTGTACACACGCAGAATGATCTCCAGTGCTTAATAACAATAATAATAAAATAGTGGACTGGTGTTTGGTTAATAATCGTAAAGATATCATTTTACACACAGTTGCTCTTCACTTGGAGAAGACCTGACGATGCTGTCAAGTGTCGTGACGTCACCAGAGGAAACAAGCGACAACATTAGAAACCGCCTTCACAAATAACCACGCTAGCGTGTGTATCACCACCACACCACCTCACACCGTGTACAGGCCTAAAGAGAAGTGGAGTTAAAACGTTTATAATTCTTTAAATCTCACGAAGAACAGTTTTTTTTTTTACCTCCTCACTTTGCGAAGAAGGACATTTCTTAAGCCGTGAGCGGTTCACTACGTTCCCTGTGTGCAGCTTCAGAGTCGTAGCGTGATCGAGAAACAACTTCACGTTGGTACTGACCTCCATATTCAGCAACCTACACTGATTATGTTGCAAAAAATATGGCCGTGGTACTGTCTTCGTGCTATTAATAATGTCAGCGTGGCTCCACACAGCAGCGCTCCGTTGTTTGGTATGACTTTGCGTTTACGGTTAGCGTTGAGTTCATTCAGAGAGAATGAAAGCGTCAGTGAGCCTGCAGAGCGCAGCTGAAAACCCGGAGTGGATCACAGCAGAACGCAGCTGAAAACCCGGAGTGGATCACAGCAGAAAACAGATGAAAAGCAGGAATGGATCACAGCAGAAAGCAGCTGAAAACCCGGAGTTGACCAAAGCAGAAACCAGATGAAAAGCAGGAATGGATCACAGCAGAAAGCAGCTGAAAACCCGGAGTTGACCAAAGCAGAAAGCAGATGAAAAGCAGGAATGGCTCACAGCAGAAAGCAGCTGAAAACCCGGAGTTGACCAAAGCAGAAAGCAGATGAAAAGCAGGAATGGCTCACAGCAGAAAGCAGCTGAAAACCCGGAGTGGATCACAGCAGAAAGCATATGAAAAGCAGGAATGGATCACAGCAGAAAGCAGCTGAAAACCCGGAGTGGATCACAGCAGAAAGCATATGAAAAGCAGGAATGGATCACAGCAGAAAGCAGCTGAAAACCCGGAGTGGATCACAGCAGAAAGCAGATGAAAAGCAGGAATGGATCAGTCCAGAGCTCAACGGAAAACGCCAGCTCTGGATCAGAGCAAAAACGCACTGGGGCAGATCAGAGTGAGGAACAGTTTATACAACTTTTGATGGGTGTGTCACATTTTGCAAAGTCAGCATGAGGCGGCATAATCAGTAGATAATGAAGCTAGATAAGTATATTAGCAAAAAAAAAAAAAAAAAAAACATTTAAAAAAAGGATTTACTGAATAGCCCAAATAATATTATACAATAATATGAATGTAACAAATGTTTAATAACATTACAGCAGTATAAGCCCTATATTAACTTTATTAAATCTCCTTCATGATGCACATGATCAGGTCTGACATTCTAAGGATTAAATTCTACATTGTATATTAAACCACTTTAAATAATGGAATGACTTTTTAAAGACATTTACAGTACAATGAACATGTGAAATCCCAGAGTAGATATTTATAGAGTAACTATTCCTATCTAGTAAATGATGAATTTCCATGTTTATACTTATATGTAAAACAGAAATCCTTCCAATACATAACCAAAGTGTGTTTAGAGTAGGGATGTCACGAGAACCGATACTTTGGTACCAAGTCAGTACCAACATTCTTAAAATGTGACGGTACTTGTTTTTCTGCAGTAGCCTTCGTACCGATTGTAACAAAAGTACCGAAAGTACTGAGGTTGCGATTCTTCCGGACCTGACGGGGGCAGCAAATACGTGCAAGTGTTTTAGTCAGTGTTTTAGTCAAGTGGTGAAGAAGAAGAATGCCTACAAGCACACAGGAAAAACTACAGAAGTTTAGCTTAGCTTAACAAGTTTAGCTCCACCACGACTCGTTGATGGGAAAGCTAGTATTGATTTCTGGTGTGCAACCGATGCTATCGTTCATTTCAAACAAAGCTAGGAAACACCTGTATTTGGAGAAACACCAGAAAGACGGTCCTATATTATATTTGTTTTATGCAGCTGGCATTGTGGCCGTGAAACAGCTAATGTTATGCTCCATGTAATGTTAGCGATAGCCAGATATTTGTTAACGATGCTAACGCATTGCGATGTTATAAACTACCTCCGAATGGGCCACCATGCATCACCATTCAGCCCGTGTCCTGTCAGCTAAATGTAGCCTCATGTCACTAATAATTATTCAAATGTTCATCCTTTTAATAAATCGTTTTGGCATGCCACCATATCAGTGAATTTAAACTAATGCTTGCATTCAGAGTATAAGGTGTGTGTGCGCGCGTTTAGGAGTGCACCTCCGGAGACTCCGTGTTTGATAACTAAAATACCCTCTCCCTCTCTCTCCCCCTCTCTCTCTCCCTCTCTCTACCCCTCTCCCTCTTTCTCCCCCTCTTTTTGCCAATATCAGCCAGTGGAGGATGTCCTCCTGGAGAGTTTTTTAATTTTATTTCTTAAATTTTATTTTTATACAACACCGTGGTATCAACTTTGGTATTGAGTATCGTGTACTTTTGGTGGCACTGACTACTAGATGTTTGCTATCATGACATCCCTAGTTTAGAGTTTAAGTGACTTTAGTCGAGGATTTTAGCACATTTTTTCAACACATTAACATTACCATTATCCTTAATCTTAGAGTTTGGCCATTATTGTTGTACAATTAATCTACTGTATATCCAGATTCCAGCTTATACATATTGTGATGGGTGTGTCACATTGTGCATAATCAGCATGAAGTGGCATAATCTGTACTAAAATAACAAAGAAAGAAAGGAAAGGAAACTAGATCAGTATAGTTTCCTAACATAAAATACATTAAAAATAAGTCCATGTACTTAATAACCCAGATTATATTATACATTAATATAAATGTAATACATGTTTAATAAGATTATTTAGAACAACTTAGAACTATTAGAACTTAGAACTAGATTATTTACACTCTTAGAACAAATGTGTTCAGAATTTATGTGGTCATTTTTTTTAACACCTCTGTGTCTAGTTAAGGACAACACATTTTGTGTTGCTTTCAATCACACATGCTGTGTGTTAGTACATTTCCACACAAAGATGTGTTAGAAAATAACACAAAAATAACAAAAGATATGTGTTTATAAGTTCCCCCCTACCATTATCCTAAAATGCAATTTGTTTGTATGCTAAAATTCTACTAAAATGCTCACAAAATAAACAAACAATTGCATGAAATTCAGGTGACATTTATTTAAAATCATTTAAACATTTGACATATGTAAGAATTGGAGTTGAATCTTCTTACAAATCTCCCTGCCATCTGGGAAGACAAGAGTCTCACCTCCTTACATTTGAAAAGCCGTAAAAGAGCAAAAAGTGTGTTGGTTAGTTGTTAGCTACAAAATATGTACAAATGCCTTTGGGCTTTAACTGAGAAATTGTGTTACAGAATCCCAAATGGTGTAATTTTAGAAACGTGACCTCCTAATGAACAAAATGGTGCTGTAGCCTCACCAGGAAAATCTGTCTAACTTGTGAACATCTATTTTCCCTCCTTTAGCACTTCACTGGGAAACTTTTGCACAACCTAATTAAAGTAAACCAACATTACAGATATTGTAGAAACCATTTATTAATTTTGTTGTATTATGACTTGTATTTCTATAATTGTGTGCCCTCTGTAGGTGAGGTGATGCCTGAAAATCCCAGGTGTTGCTTGTTGAATGGTGGCCTGCTGGGAGCAGGTGAGTCTTTAGAACTTCACCTTTGTTTGTGTGCTGGACGTTTGTTGAATTACTTGTAGTTGTTCGGCAAACATTGCATTTTTTCTTTCAATTACTTAAGCGGACCCTTAAATGAAAAGCCATTCAGTAATAAATACATAAAATTAACACAAGGTTCTAGTTCTTCACAAGGTTAGTGTGACAAAAAGAGTGGATGGGGTTTAGTTTGTAATTATTTCTGTAGTGACTATCCTTAAACAAATTGTCCATTTAGTCATCTCTTGGCCTGAGTGTTGTAGACTCTTCCTTTGTTTATAGATCCATTATCCACAAGGTTTAAGTTGAATTCCATGTTGTTTATTAACTTCTTGATGTTACAAATAAAATTGAAAGAAAAAATGCAACGTTTGCCGAACAACTACAACTAATTCAACAAACGTCCAGCACACGAACAAAGGTGAAGTTTTTTGTTTTAGCCTTTTCAGATGAATGTCATGCCTGAAGAATTCTCTTCAGTCTGCTCTTCTTAAGCAAAGTAGCCCCAAAGAAATACATTGGCAGCAAGTAGAATGATGGCATTGATATTGCAAACATTTCTCCAGATGGGTTCCTCTTCAATGCTAGTCAGCTTTTTCTCCATAGCCAGCTGTTCCTCTCTGCTTAGCTCTGGTTTGGGAGCTTCAGACAGTCCACACAGCCACATTCCCACTCGTCTCCACCACCCAGTCCTTTCCATCTTCACCTCCGGGTCAGAAGCAGGGGGAGAGTGTGCTGATGAGGGTGAGGCTGCCCACGGGTCCTCCAGATCTACACGCTCCTTCTTGCTATGTCTTGTCCACCAGGTTAGACGGATAAGCTGCAGAGTTTCAGGTGTACATATGAATGTAAGTTTCACTGATGAACATTAAGGTGAATTATATGACACTAAATCAATCAGCAAGATAAACAGAAGTGTGTGTGAGCGAACGTCTGTATGTGTAAGAGTGAGTGCCTTACATGTTGCTCTGGAATAGGAGAAGTGCAGAGGCTGACTGCTGTAATGACTAGTGCTGTCAGTAGGAGCAGTATAAGAGCAAAGTACAGGTAGTGCACATCTTTCAGCATGGGAGGTCTCAGGTCCTTCTCTCCACAGGAAGGAGTACCATAGCCAAACTCCATTACCATGCGTACAAGACCAATCACCAAACCTACCATCAGCCCCCAGAATGCTCCCTAGACAGTTAAAAAGACAATTAGCAAGCACAGTTCACCCAAGCTTTAAACCACTAAAACACTCTACGTTGAATAATTAAATGTTTTAGGAAATTGTAATGGTGTAGGCACATCTACTCCTCACTCATCATTACAAGTCCATATTTAACCGACCCAGACATTTAATCATGTCATATTTTATCTTGAGAAACAAGATTAGATTACAATCAGAATAACTGAACTGATTTGGAGTCAGCTAGCTCCACTCAGAGCATAGGGATATCGAGACCTTCATGACAGTACTGGAGGATTACTGTGGGAGGAGATAAAAAGGGTTGCTCTGGTTTTATAAGATAAAATGCCATTTCCCTTATTACTAGCGTCTAGCATGTTTTAATCCTTTTCACTGGAACAGTCATAAAGGTATTTTATGACAGTGTTATTTGTATTGCAAGATCAGTTCAGAGATCATGATACAAATTATTAAATAACAAATTCATGTCATCCTACTACTGTCTGGCATCCACCAAACATGCATGAGTGTACCAATCCTGGCCATGTCACTGCAGTGTTGGGGCCATGAGCAAAATCCTTAACCCTCAACTGCTCAGTTGAGTTCTGTCTTAATTTTAAGTTGCTTTAGATATATATATATAAAATAAATCATTAGCCAAATGAGTGAATGTAAATAAAAACTTCATAAAGAACACCAGGAGGTACTAATATGCATGCACTGAATACTGCTGTACTGTAGGTAACATATCACTAAATTAATTTGTTTTTCAATCAGTATATTTACAGGCATGCTGAGAAAGCCTGTTTTAAATAGAAAAAATGTGAATTTAGGACAGATTTAATTAAAACATTTAAGGGTTCTCCACAAGGGGCAAACAAAGAAACTTATACTGTTTTAAATTACACAATAACTGAAGTCTAATTGCCTCACAGTATGACAGACCTAGTGCGAACCAACCACAACACTAATCAGTTCAGTAATACTGAGTGATTTCCCACTTGTTCGTTTATGCGACCCCAGAAGATGGCCATCAGGAAGACGGCAGTGATCGGAGGGGCCAAGTAACTGGTTATGGACTGAATGTAGTTGAACAGCTGTCCACTGTTGGCTGACTGAATAACTGGAATCCATAAGATGCTCAGGACCACCAAGAATAAAATAAATACCCTGTTGGTGCAAATCAGAACAAAATGTCAAAAATAATAAGCATAAATATTTTAGCTGGATCTTGGAAAAGTATCATAATGTCGGTTATGTAAGTTATATGAACAACTGAAAAAAAGGAAATGTTTTATGTCAAGATTACTAATTGTTTCATTCAAAGCATGCTAAAAGGTAATAGTTTTACAACTTATTGGGTCCAACTTATATAAAATGAGTACTTACTTGACCTGAATGCCAGTATACAATTATTTAAATCTCAGACATACAATATTATTCAAAACACTCTGACTAAACATGATTATTTTTCCTTTAAAGAACAATTGAGAATGGTCACTCCATTTTAGACCTCATCCCACAGTTATTTTTCTAAAATGGAGCACAGTTTGAGGAAGCTGCATGCAAAACTTTCACCCCTTGGCGTATTAATACGAAGCAAAATTGCATAAGGGCAATGTTTGTACCTGCCCACGACCATGAGCTCATTCTCAGATGCCTGCCGTCTCATACGCAGCCAAATGTCCATAGTGAAGAGGGTGCTACTGCTGTTAAATATAGAAGTGAGGGAGGACATGAGAGCAGCCATCATCACTGCAATCATCAGGCCTCGCATACCTGCAGGGAAAAGAAGGAATGTATATTATGCAGAGCTTGCTCACCTTGTTTAGTAAAGGAGTTTCAAAATGCCTTTAACCACATTATGGTAAGGTCCATGTACACTGCACAAATTAGTTTTTGTTTCAAAATGGAAGTACAAAAACCTTAAGAAAACCTTTTTTTTTTTTTTTTTTGCACACAATAACATAGGAATTAATACATTTTTCAAAAGGTATTAAAAATATAAAATACTGACTAGTTTTGAAGTTTTTTTTTTTTTTTTCAAGGTCTAGAAATTCAATGTTCATTAATTCAATTATGAAAATAAGCTCACTCCATACATTTCAGTATGAATATTTCAGAGTTGACCTGAAAAAGAACAATTAGACTATTCTACAAGATTTTCCCTGATTAGGATATCTGCTCCTTTTTTGTTTGTTTGTTTGTTTGTTTGTTTGTTTGTCTGTTTGTTTAGAATTAAAAACAAAAATGGTATCAGTTTATGCCGAAAATAATTTTAGGTGATCAAAGTATTCTTAAATCTGTAATATTCTTACAGCACCTGGATTATGCTGCTGTTTTTGTCTGCTGTCTCCTTTACAGCCACTCTCTTGATATTTTTCAATAGCATGCAATGATTCAAATTATCGGTACTTCAGGTATAATAGCGTTCTTTAATCTATAATTTTTGCTACTAGCTACCCAATCTGGGTTTTTCCAGACTGTTCATTACAATAAAGCAGAAATGAGGAAAACAAGCAAAAGAGAACATTAATACGGTGTAAATGTTATTGCCTAATATAACCTCAGTGTCATTCCACGTATCTGTACTGCCTCACAGTACATACAGCACCTCAAATGGACTGATCATATTTAAAGAAGGATAAAAGGGAAGAGTAACCATACCTACTGGCATTAACTCCACCACCAGTTTAGGATAGGCAATGTTGGAACATCCCACAGTAGCTCCACATATCTTAAAGCACTCAGAAGGATCCACACATCCCACTTCATCTGTTTCATGTAAATGCACCATCATGTGGGTTTAGAAGAGCACATCATAAATCCCATGTTATCTTGGAGAGGGCAATTGACACAATGCACTTGAGATTTTTTGACCTGCCTGGGTAGAGTGCTCTGCTGATCATTCCTGGCATGACGATGAAGAACATGGGGAGGATCTTCAGGTAGCCACCCAGCACTGAGCCTCCTTTAGCATGTGACAGGTTTTTAGCAGAGAGGGACCTCTGTACTATCACCTACGAATGACCAAACAGCAGCAGCACAGGGAAAAGATACATGAACAGTAACTTTAACATGAATTACCCTTAGCTGAGGCAGCAAATGTGAAAACCATCAACCTATCCATCACAGTGATCTCAGAAAAATCTAGACGTATAAATGCACTTAATTCACTTACTCTGGGACATAAGGCTCCGTAATAAGATCCTTCTTCCAGCTGGTTCTTATTTGTCCAGCCCTTTTTTAAAATCTAAATCTTAGATCCATGAATTAGTATTGATTGATTGTGACTGAGTTACCTGGTCAGTGCACCACACCCATGTAGCCAGCACGGTGAGCCCAAAGAGCAGGCCAGGCCATGGCAGATCACCACTGACCGGGTCACGGAAGATGTGGAAGGCGTCAGGGCGAGAGAGGTGACACGTAGTGTTAGGAACAATGAGAGAAGGTACAGCTTTCTCATACTGCTCCAGCAAGCCCTGGTACCAGCCCACTTTATCAAATGCTGGCAGAGAAAGAATGTACAGGGACAGAAATGAGGAACCGAGAATGTGGATGAAGTGAACTTACTTCACATGCAATTTTGCTAACTCTGCTGAGAAAGGAACTTTCCACTGTGAAGTCTTCATCCTTCATTCTGTCATTAATGTGCCACAGATTCATAGCTAACTTAGAAACAATATTTAAATTGAAATTGGATTATTCATATTTAATTACCTCACTACTGTATTTTACTGTATTTTAATGCATTATAAGATCAAAGAGTAGAAAGCAGGAGGTAACTACAAAGTATCTGTAAATGTGGAGGTGAAATCAAATGAGATCATTAAATAAATGTGTTTTTGAGGAATACAACAAGCAATGGGGCATGCTGTTATAGGAAAATAATCAGCAACAGCGTGGTGTGATGTGAAGTTACTGTTATCCAAAGTTGATTATTTTCCTATAACCGCACACCTTGAAAGTGTTTTACTCCTCTTATATCACAGCAATTTGTCAATGTTAACAAGTTTTTATTTATTATTTACAGTTACGTTTAATATTCCGTGAAACAGCTTAGTTCCTATAATCACTTACATTATAGCAGCTATAAAGAGTCAGTGCTAAATCAAACTTTCTCTCTCTCTCTCTCTCTCTCTCTCTCTCTCTCTCTCTCTCTTCAAGTGAATAAGAAAAAAGTACCGCTTGTCATGTTACCAAAAAACAGAAAGTCCTCCATCCTGAAGACTTTCCCATCTCTGACTGTTACAAAGCACTGCCCCGGGGACTCCTTCCAAAAATCGTCTCCTCACAGAAAACTTTATCATAACAAAGTTTACACGAGTTGCTGCTGTTATAGAAAGCCTTCTGACCAATCAGATTTGAGAATTCCCCAGTCCTGTGGTATAATTAAAATGAGATTACACTTGTTAACTTAAAATATTTACCTATGAACATGAGAACAAATGCTCCAACTACCATGATGACAGTCTGCAGAGCGTCAGTGTAAATCACAGCTGTCAATCCACCTACAGAAAAACATCAGCAATCAATCAGCAGTCATCTGCAGAAAGTCAGTTAGAGTATAATGTGGTGTTTATTACCAGCAATAGTATAGAGTGCTGTGACTGCAAGCAGCACTACAGTGGAGAGGTACAGGTCCCAACCCAGTGACACCTGAATGAATAGCGCTCCAGAGAAAATGTCTGTCTGGCAAGAGCAAAGTGAACAAGTCAGGGTGCATATGTGCAGGGTTCTTGTAGATCTAGTACAAAAGTCTGGAATATAAAGGCACTCATTTCTAGTCTTGGAAAAGTATGGCGTTTCAGAAGATATATATATATATAGATTTTTTTTTTTTTTTGGGGGGGGGGGTATATTATGAATATGAATATTTTGTTGTCAGAGTACTATTAGAGGAATTATAAAGCACGTAAGGTACTGTACAGTATATAAGGCAACCTCCTTAATCATATTATAGAACATAGAAACTCTGGAAACGCCTGATGTGACTGATTAGCAATTAGCAACAAAAAACACAGCTTGTACTGATTTGGCTGTGAATCTAACATGGTTTTAGTGTTCTTAGACCCTGATCTGTTTGTACTAACATGAGGATATGCTTTTGATGGAATGTAAATTTCATGTCAATGAAATGTACATCATTGTTGCTTTATGTTCATTAAAACATGCTTCGGCCTCTTACTGATATCTTGGTGAAGATGTAGAGAATGAGAGACAGAACACTCATGTAGATCCGAATGCGCTGGCCTCCAAACCTCTTCCTGAGATATTCAGGCATGGTGACGACTCCAGCGGAAATGTACACAGGCACAAAGAACCAGCCCAAAGCAATGAGGACCCATGCTGCCTGTTATAAACAACACAACATTTTCCACACACCACACACTTCACTGTTGTGTATTAAGAATGGATGACGTGTTTATTGCTTTATAGAGATATGCAGAAAAATTGGCCGACACCTCAACGTAAATTATAAATATATAAACCATAAATACATTCACCAAAATGATGTGGAAATTGTTTTTATTTACTTTCTTACTTTTCCTTGGTTGCATTCAAAGGTCACATGACTAATACCATTCCCTCACACGTATTTAATAATCACACTTTGATCAAGTAGTTGAACAGCTACACGCCATAAGCCTAATCAAGTTCAGTTTGTCATAAGACACCGGCTGTCAGAATGTCCATGATGCTTCATCGCCACAGTCAGAATGGTGTCTTTAAATGCAACTTTCTCACTTTTCATTTCTTGGCGTAACCATATTTTTTTAACTGCTAGAACTTTACTGCTGGTTGAGATACAGTACGTGCAAAAAGAAAAAATATTTTGCGTTATATAGCGTTCAGAACTCTACAATGTAGAGCTACACATTAACGTCCTAAAGTGAAAATATTCAGGACTTACATTCCACTCAAATCCCCCCACAGCGATTCCCCCTGCTGCCCCAGTGCCTGCTAATCCAATGAACAAGCCACTGCCAACATTACTGGACATCAAAGAAGCTCCAATCTATCAGAAAAAAACAGCCAGAGGTCATATTTTCTCAAATCATTCAGAAAACATCCATTTTTAAACTTGATTATGTTTATTATCCATCCAAATGAGCAATATCTGAGTGACCAGCTTGTATCTTTGTTTTGCTAATCTTTCTGCACATTATCAATGTTAAAACTTAACCAGGAAATAGTTTTTATCTCTAGTGCTTTTATTAGTTCTATCTTAATTTCAGATGGCCATGTCAGATTAACAGTACTAGAATCACTTTCTTCTGCACATACTGTATACAATACATTTAAAGGACTCAAATAAAAGCACTGCAAATTGGCACAAAACTGGAAAAACTCACTGGCCACCATGTCATGGATCTGCCTGCTAAGAAGTATCCTCCAATGGTTCCCTTGTTGGCTCTGACAGATGACTTAAAAATGAATTAAACTCATTAGTGGCTACATCATCAATTAAAGAGAATATGACTCCTCTGTATAAAGACCATAAACAGTTAACGTACCCATATTCCCACTGCTAGCACAAATATAAAGTAGACCACCACAACCACAATATCAGCGATCTCCAGCGTAAACTTCCCATTCTGTCCCGACTCGGCTGTGCCTGTCACCAGCTCAGGTGCAGATGTCATTTTAAAAATGCCATAGACAAAGAGTGTGAACTTTGAGGCTAGTGCTGATTCAGTGAATGATTAATCATGCTGTTATCACAAAATGTTGAGAACTCAGCGTATTAGTAATATATAAACCAGAAGCACAGGTGAGAAAATCCTCACACAAGGATGTACAGAGACCTGAATCAAAACACTGACCAGCCCATCTGCCAGAGCCTTCTCACGGCTTCTTTTTCAATGCTATGTCAACAGTCATTTACAACCCCAGTTCCGAAATAGTTGGGACGCTGTGTAAAATGTAAATAAATATAAATAAAAACAGAATGCAATGATCTGTAAATCTCATAAACCTATATGTTATTGACAATAGAACATAGAAAACATATCAAGTGTTTAAACTGAGCAAATGTACCATTTTAAGGAAAAAATAAGGTAATTTTTAATTTGATGGCCGCAACACATCTCAGCAACACATTATTGACAGGGGCAATAAAAGGCTGGGAAAATAAGTTTTAATAAAAAGAAACAGCTGGAGGAACATTTTGCAACTAATTAGATTAATTGCCAACAAGTCAATAACATGATTGGGTATAAAAAGAGTATCTTAGAGAGGCAGAGTCTTTCAGAAGTAGAGATGGGATGGAATCTGGATGGAAGCATATGTTGCTCTAAAACCTGCATGTATCTTTCAGCATTGATGGTGCCTTTCCAGATGTGCAAGCTGCCCAATCCAAAGGCACTGATGCACCCCCATACCATCAGAGATGCAGGCTTTTGAACTGAGCACTGATAAAAAATCCGGATGGTCCCTCTCTTTAGTTTAGCGGACACGGTGTCCATGGTTTCCAAAAAGATTTTAAAATTTCGATCCATCCGCCCACAGAGCAGTTTTCCACTTTGTCTCAGTCCATTTTAAATGAGCTTCGGCCCAGAGTAGATGGCAGCGTTTCTGGATCATGTTCACATATGGCTTGTTCTTTACATGATAGAGCTTTAACCAGTATTTGTGGATGGCACGGCGAACTGTGTTCACAGACAATGAGTTCTGGAGGTGTTTCTGAGCCCATGAAGTGATTTCCATTACAGAGTCATGCCTGTTTTTAATGCAGTTCCACCTGAGGGCCTGAAGATCACGGGCATGCAATATTGATTTTCACCCTTGTCCCTTCCACACAGATTTCTCCTGATTCTTGGAAACTTTTGATGATATTATGTACTGTAGATGATGAGATATTCATAAGTCTTCACAATTTTATGTTGGTGAACCTCTGCCCATCTTTACTTCTGAAAGACCTTTTAAGATAAGATACAAAGAAACATAATTTTGTTGAAAGGACAAATTTAATTAGAAGAAAACATGGAAAAACTCTACTCAATGAGGTCATTAAGATGGTATATATCATGTATACATGAGCTATGATTGTGTCAAGGAAGTCGCTTTGCAAACTGACTTGGCTCTTGTTACTACGGTAATAAAGTCTAATCTCTTTTTGCTATAAAAAAAAAAAAAAAAAAAAGATTCCATGATACTTGCTGCACATTTTTCACAATATAAATATTTTAGGCAGCAAATTCTATCAATTGCATACATGAGAGGGTGAGAGAGAGACAGAGAGAGAGAGAGATTGAGATTCACTTCTATGGTTTTAAGAAGCTTTAATGATTTGATGATAGACAAAAACATAACAGCATAAGTTCTGTACATAAGTTCTGTAAAACAGCATACACATGCTGAATGAAGCAAGCCAGCCTGTTCATGTTTTTTTCCAGAACTTGCTGTAGTCCTCCAGTTTAAAGTCATCTTCAAACTCATCATCGTTTCGTTTAACCACTCCCCTCTTAGGATCCCTCTTTCGGATCCTGGCCTTTCTCTCCTCCTCTGACAGACTTGAAATGTCCACAGGCATCTGAGACAGAGACAGAGACACACACAGAGAGAGAGAGAGAGAGAGAGAGAGAGAGAGAGAGAGAGAGAGCAACCAAAACATTATTGGCACTGGGATTTTATGGAAAATATAGTTTTGTTATAGCCTTTTCATACAAAACCAGAGACATTTAATATCCCTATCACAAGGAAGAAAATGGTCAAATGATATGATATTAATAATAATGTAATATGTGTTAATCAGTCCCTCCAGGATTTTGTGTTCACAGAACTTCAAGCAAAATCAGATTCAATGGAGTATTCGGAGGAGCTTGCAATTTTTCAAAATTACCACAGATTTGGGCTAAGACGCGTCAAGTGACGTCATCACAACGTGCATTCAGCCAAAGCCTTCTCTGATACACGTGCGTTGAACATGAGTACAACTAAAAGGTCTCATTTACCAACAAGCATCACTGCGAAAGACACAATTTCATGCAATTGCAATTTTGCCAAAATCGAGTAGTTTTCCAACAAAAAAGCACAAAAATACTCTGCGAGTTGCATCGCAAATTTGGAAAAAAGCCGCAGTAGAATCAAGCGTTTTTGGCTGCAACAATCACAAAAAAACAACTCTGACGTCGTGTACAGACTAGGGATGTGCGCTACGACTAATCTGACTGACGTTTAAACAGAAGTTTTGTAACCGATTAGTCGACTAGTCTAAAGTAAGCAACCCCCAGAAGAGAGTCAAAAACGTGTGTGTATATATGATCCATCTAAAATAATTATTCTATAAATCAAACAGTCAAATCCCATAATTAATGTCCAACAAGCCGGTGTTATTGCTACATACTCTCTTCTCCATGGGCTCTTTCATATTCTTGAGCATGTTCTGATCATTTTCCACCCTGGTATTGTGTATTCAGGCTCGAAGAAGTGCATCAATCTTCAGAAGCCTTCTCACTCAACAAAATGGGAGATCTAGCATGTCCCTTTCTGTCATCTCTGAGATAAGCTCAGTTATTTTTTCAGAGCGGACAGGATCACAGCGGCGGCGAGTTGAGATGAATGACGCGATGGGCATTTGATTGCTTCGGCTAGTCTCTCCTAATCAAACACAGACGTGCCTGTGCTGAACATGGTTACGCATGGCTCCAGTGGAATTATTACATACCAGTTTGACATGACATAGCTTATAAGACTTTTCTGTTCAAAATACCCCCACACCATGCTTGTCTTTCGAGTGGCCATTTCTGAGATCGCCGCAACTGACACGGAGAAAACGCATGTGAGGTAAAAACTTTTAAAAATTAGTTTTCGCTCCAGATACACTTTTATAAATAATCTATTATTTTTTTTCAAATGTTTTACTTTTATAAAGTGGTATTTTAAAAAAAGTTTTTATAAGTAGCATTAAAATGACTCATTTGAATGATAAAATCTTGCGTGTTTTTTTGTGTAATCGACTATTGTTTTCAACGTCAACTAGTAGCAGCTGTCCTGTAACAATGTAATGAGATTCTAATAGTGAAACAATCTACATCACGGTAATATTTATACACATTATATAAAACATGGGCATCTGCTGTTTGTTTTGTATTTGTGTACATTTCTCTGGCAGTTATTATAATATTAAAGATTATATATAAAGAATATTTTCTGTTTTAGGTCATGTGATCTCAATTCTCTTAAACCAACACTTTTTGAGCCTGTTTGAATTTTTCAAACCTTAATTAAGATTTAAAGTAAATGTACTGATTACTCAGACACTTTAATTAGGCCCATATTCAATATATTAACTAGAACATGTATAAGGGGATGCAAACTTTTGAACTTGTTAACAAACTGCTAACTGAACAGAACTGAGGTAATTTTCAGGGCATGTATTAATACAGTTTGAGCAGAAATACATTAAATTCTCTTCTGTGTTTAAGCCTTAAAATAGGGGTACATAATTTTTCCCCACCCAGAAACTAAGTGGGTGCTATATTTTACTATCTTAAACCACTGCACTAACCATTATAATTCTCCGGGGTTCTTTGTATCTGATATTAATGGTGGAGCCGTCTGGACGCACGAGCAAGACCGGGTACATGCGCTCATATTTCTGTCTGCTGCAGCGAACCACAGAGCAACTGTTGGAGTTTGACTGAGGGCTTGTGGTGTGAATCGAGGACACAGCAAGTAAACATCTCTGAGATATCACCTCCTGAAGACACCTAAAGTGGAGGAAATGTCACAATTAAACATAAACATACAGAAAAGGGAAACATGAACAGTGTATGGTATCTTGGTGTTGTTAAAGGGATAGTTCATGCAAAAATGAAAATTCAGCCATCCAAACCAAAAGAATTTCGTTTATGCAGCTCAGTTTGTGTACACAACGTGCGCTCTCGCGAAACAACGGGACCCGGAAGCGCTGCTCTGTTTACAGCAGATGAAGAGGGATGCTGTACACAAACTCACATAGAACAATCTTTGTAAAGATGTTTGCAGATTTCGACATAGAGGAGGACTTGCATGTTTTCGTTCGCTCTCGCATAAACACAACACGTGGTTCTCTCATGAACACGTGTCAGAGTTCTTAAGACTTCATTTTAGGTTTTTTTGCATACACAAAGCATACGTATTGCTTCATAAAATTGGGATTAAACCACTGGAGTCACATGGATTACTTTTACGATGCCTTTATGAACCTTTTGTAGATTGAAAGTTTTGGTTACTGGACTGTAAATGGAGGGACAGAAGTCTCCCAGGTTTCATTAAAAAGTCTTCGTTTGTGTTCCGAAAATGAAGGAAAGTCTTACGGGTTTGGAATGACATGAGGGAGAGTATTTGATGACAGACTTTTTATTTTTGGGTGAACTATCCCTTTAATACAGAAAGTATGTACTAAAGTGAAAATATAATTCTAGAGTAATACAAAGCCATTCTTTTGGGTTTTTATTTAAATACAGGGTCTTTCATAAGTCTCTATACATAGGGGAAATTAACACTTTTTTAGCAAAATGTCTTCCAAAATGTTTCATACTTAGTTTATATTAAAGTGTACTTTTATTTTATTATTAAACATAAGGTTATATTTTCAGACAGCCTTTAAGAATGCCTTTGACAAAAGAAGAAAGTATTGAAATCACTCTGGTCACTCTGATCATGGCTGGATCAGGAAGCTGTTGCAAGGTTCCGATTTTAACAGGAAACATGGCGAGCACATGACACTGTTGTGTTGTAACTTATTAATTCAAAAAGACTTGAAGTGTTGCAGACCAACCAAGAAGTGGAAGTCCACGAACTTTCACTAACGAAGGCACAACCTATGTGGTGCTGGCAAACATAGCCCCCATGTATGGAGACTTTTGGGACACCCTGTAGTATACTGTCTAAACTGTATGGATGCAGTTACTTTCTTTGTATACTGAATGACTGGAAACATCTGCATAGGGGCAACATTTGGTCCTGAAGGAATCAGACCTGAGGTCATACTTCCTAATGTTGTAGTAAGTATGGAATACAACAAAACAGTCATTATTTAACTATAAAAGAACATTCTCTTACACCACAGCAATTTACCAGTGAGTATACTTTTTTATTAATGAAACAATGACAGTGTCCTTTATTATTAGTTTATATTATGTCATATAAATAACATTTAATGTTGTGAAATGTCTATGAAACAAATTAGTTCCTGTTACAATTACGCCAATAGCAGCTATAACCAAAGCATTACCAAAGCATTCGGGCCCACACGGTCAGACTGTATCACAGCTTCCTCACCCAAGCCTTCAGACTCCTCAATACTCAGAAACTGGACTGACTGACACACACACACCCCCACACACTCTCTCTGAACTGAAAACCATCCCACTCCCACTGTGTCCTGTGTTGTTAGCACACATTTGCACGTGCACTTTATGTAAAAAAAAAAAAAAAAATGTGTAGATCTTATTTAGTTCTGTGTCGTCTCATGTGGTTAGTGTGTTATGTAGCACCATGGTCCTGAAGGAACGTTGTTTCATTTCACTGTGTACTGTACCAGCTGTATATGGTTGAAATGACAAATTGAACTTGAAATAGTTCCCCTCACAAGTTTCTCATTTTTCCTCTCAATTGAAGTTAATAATAATACTAAAAAAAGGCAGATGATCATTTTAGAAAGAAACTGGAAAGCCTTCAGTCTTTCCCTTGGTGAAAAACGTACAGGAACAGTTTTACCGCTAACTGTAACAAAGCACTTACACTGGAGACTCCTTCCATAAGGGTGATATTAATGGGCTAATAACTAATGCCAATTTAAGACTTGTCTAACGTTTATTAAAAGCATAAACTTCACCTAAGGACTATTTGATTAAAATGCTGTACTATTTCACGTACGTAGGTGAACAGCTGTTTAAATGTAAAATGTCAATAATTATTAGTAATGTAATTATTTGTTAAACATATGAAGTGTACATTTTAATATAAGTGTGAGCATTTAGCAAGCTAAATCTTTATTTCTCTCTGCAATGTTGGAGGCATAAAAATGCCAGCGAGTTAAGACTTTACCAATGCTTCCTTTTTAACTACGATCTTTAGCTACAAAGCTGATTAACTCGCATTATACTGTCACTGACACTGTGGGCTTGTTAGCGCGCCTGTGCTAAGCTAACCCGACTAACAGTGTTTTCACCGGTGTTTTACTACTCACCTGAACATACTCCCATGATACGTCTGTATTTTATTCAGAGCCATATTTACAACTTTAACCTGCGCTTTTTTATCTCCTACATTTACAGTTAAAAGTTACAAATCCATACAGAGGATGGAGAAAAGGTCAACACACAATCACACGTGAAGTGTTCGCAGAATTACTACCGTGCAGAAACAAGTGGCAAGACATGTCATGGTTCCTACAGCTTCATGCACGTTGTAGTCTGCTTATTGAACAATATAAGGAATTAAATGCGATGTATTAAAACACATACTTGCACACTAAGTAATAAGAACCACAGGGATTTTTACATACTATATATTACAGAAATATGAGTACTATTTAAAAACGTAACTTTTGAAACGTTCATTATATCTGCTGTCGTTTTAGTGACAGTGCTGTGAAAAAGTATTTGAGTTGTCTTCTGTTTTTGTGTATAGCTCATACTAAATAGTTTTAAATCTTCAAAAGAAATACAACATAAAACAAAGCAGCCTGAGTATACACAGAATACAGTTTTTATTTATTTATTTATTGAAGAAAAAGAGAGAAAAAAAAGTTATCTAACACCTATTACCAATGTGAAAAACTAACTGACCCATTAAACTTAAAATCTGTTTGTGCCATCTTTAGCAGCAATAACTGCAACCAAACGCTTCCGATAACTGGAGATGAGTTCTTTCACTTACTTCTAGGACTAGGAGCTACTCCTATGCTTTGGTAGTCCATAAGTGGTTCTCATACGTATAACAACTGTCACTTTTTTTTGACTAGATATGCTAGGGATAGGATATGCATACATGTGTATTTGGTTATAAGAACTGAAATCATTTTCAAAAGCACAAGTGTCAAACAAAGACATTTCCCCCTTTATTTTATTTTAGTAACCACAGTGGGAGTTTTTCAAACATGAAACTTTTTCATGAGAAGACATTTTGTGAAGTGAGTTACAGAGGTGTAGTGTATTTGAATTTTTTTAAGTGTGTGTGGCACAGGAAACAGTAGTAGGCATGATTACTTTGTTGTATTTCAGCAGTCTCTCTGCTTCTCTGTGTCCAGAGATCAGAGCTCCCTGCACAGTCCCATACAGAGACTTTATAGCTGCTTCTCCAGCAAACAAAACTTGAAGATCCTATAAGGAAAATAACTTAATTATACTTAAATTATTTCTTAATTGACTGGAGGACATTTTCCAACTTCCCCCTTACACACCCTTCCCCTGTTCATATTTGAATGTACAAATGACATGTCCTCATTTTGCTTAATGATGAATGTCAGTTTATACTCAATTCATCCATTTTCTGTACCACTTATCCTACTCAGGGTCATGGGGAGCCTGGAGCCTATTCCAGGACACTTGGGGAACAAGGCGGGGGACAACCTTCAGAGGTGGCAACCCATCACAGGGCACAATCGCACACACATTCACACACCCATAGCCACACTACGGACAATTTTGGAAATGCCAATCCGCCTACAGTACATGTTTTTGGACTGGGAGTCTGGACCGGAGTACCCATAGGAAACCCCTTGAAGCATGGGCAGAACATGCAATCACAGAAATCAAACTCCCAACCCCAGAGGTGCAAGGCAAATGTGCCAACTACTAAGCCACCACGCCACCCCCCAGCTCCATACAGTATAACAGTGTAATGAAGGGGTTAATTTTCATTTTGGCATTCGGAACATATGGCAACCCATATCACTATAGAAAAGTAATGTTACATATTCATTGAAGTTTACAGTTTGTACTGTAATGACCAACACCCCCCCCCATTTTTCAAATACTCTTTCAGGATAATGTAGGGAATATAGAAGTGGCTTTTACCTTGTTTGGGTACTTATTGCCCACTAAAGACTGTGCCAGGACATCCATGTCCAGCACATCTACACCAACAGGGAGAAAACTACAAACACCACGTGTGAAGCAGTTATTACGCCACTCTCTACACAGAACTGTCTTTGGTGGAGGAATATGTGGATTTCCTAGAGAGAGAGAGAGAGAGAGAGAGAGAGAGAGAGAGAGAGAGAGAGAGAGAGAGAGAGAGAGAATAAGCATATTCCTTTTATAAATATTCATTTTCATATATTCATATAAACCCTTTTAAATTTTGGGATGGACGTAATATAATGTAAGTCTACCAGTAAACATCCTGATATGTTCAGTGATGGCACTGGTTAACTCGTTCTCTGGCATGGTCTCAATCAGGTCAGCTACATCCGAAGGACACCAACCAATTAGAGCATTTCCAAACCTAGAAACCAAAACCAGTATTGTAACATATTTGTATATTTGAATACCAGCATTGTTAGCTGTTTATCATAGTTTTCTTTGGGTCTCATCACAGTGAACAGTTCGAGGTGTTTCCACCACTGAGCTTGATCGGTGTGCACAGATGTAACAGAGTCATCGTCACAAATAAATTTAATATGACTGACATCATTCTCCCAGAAAGCATTCTCATATTCCAGAAAGATCTTTCCAATATTGCCAAAACCCAGTTTATCAAACGCCTCCATCTTCTTTGCTGAAAGACTCGGATTGAAGAACGTGGCTGCTTGAGCTTTCAGGCAGCCTGTTGGAGAAAAGAAACTCTAGTCTGTTTAAAGAGGCATGTACAATGTATGCTTTCTGAAAATAATCTTGTAAAAATGTTATACTGCAGTGACTCTAATTCTTATGCCATTTAGGGTAAAATTAGGATTCTTGAAGAAAATGGATAAATAAATAAATTAATGTATAGTTTCTAAATGTAAATTTACTCTGGAATTAAATATGAACTTTAACATACATACATAAACATAATAAACATATAAATATATAACATAAATATAAGTATATCATGAAAGTGATCTAACTATTTAAATATTTTGTCTGGATTATAATTTAACTTAATATAAATCACAGTTGCATGTTTCTTATGCTTCATTTGAGAATGAACGAATTTATTAATACTTCACAAAAAATATCTATTGAGTCAGAAGTCATTTTAAGTATTTTTAAATAGAAGTATATCTGAACTATATCTATATATATATATAAGAAATAGTATATCTACACTATATCAGAATTACAGAAGGTACACTATACTGTTAAAAGTTTTGTGACACCTGACCATCACACCCATACAGTATGAGGGTCTTCTCGAAACTGCTGGTACAAAGCTGGAAGCACACAATTATAGATAGAATAGAATGTCTTTGTATGCTGTATAGAATTACAATTACATTACAATTTCCCTTAACTGGAACTAAAACAGTCATAAGGACCAGTTTTAGCATGACAATGCTCCTGTGCTCAAAGCAAACTCCATGAATACATGGTTTAGTAAAGGTTAGTGTAGAAGAACTCGAGTGGCCTGCACAGAGCCTTGACCTTGAACTGGAATGCTGACTGCATGCCAGGGATTCTTGTCAAATATTACTGTCCGACCTCACTAACGCTTTTGTGGCTGAATGACTACAAATTCCCACAGCCACGCTCCGTAATCTACTGGAAATTCTTCCCAGAAAAGTGGAGTCTGGTATAACGGCAACTCCATATTAATGCACATGGTTTTGGAAAGGGACGTTTAGCAAGCACATCAGGTTGTGATAGTCGGGTGTCCACATACCTTTAGCCATATAGTGTATATGTGATTGTTCAAAAGGTTTCAATTAATTTTCTATAACAGCAGTTTTGACAATAGTGCTGGATGCGAGACAAACCACAGGATTATATGGAATATTTTATATGTTCAAGATTAAGGAGGATTAATTTGTTCCATAAATTTTCCAAATTTACCAAAAGATCTCCAGTGTCAGCAGTTTGTAAGAGTCAATTTTCCACTACAAAGGAGGTTCAGGAGGTTTCTCTGTAATATGATGAGCTGCCTTTTTGTCTTCTTAAGAGACAGGGAAAAAGAAGCAAGATGGATTACATCCAGTGTAATATAATATACAAAACTAAAAGAAAAAGTCCATACATATGTGCAAGCTCAGAATATTAAATTGGCTTTAAGAAATGGAAAAACACTAAAATACTGGCTTAAACTAAAGCTACCAAATCATTTTGATCAAAGGAAACAGAGACTGCAGAGGCATAACTTTGGATAAACTACTCACCAAGAGAGATGGTGACAATTACATGATCTGCCAAAATCTCATCTCGATCTTCGCACACCACACATACAGGTTACACCTGGCCTTCTTTACCACAGAAAGCACCATCCCACTTAATCTTGCTCACTGCTTTATTCAGGAGCAAACACTCCTTAGGGAAATCCTCCACTAATTTTTCCACCATTTGGAACATAAGCCTGGGATAGAGACAATAAGTAGTAATAAGTAACAATAAGGGGTACAAAATGTAGCTGTTATTAGGTTTTCGACTGAGTAAGAACTTTTGTGATCTGATCAGTGGACATATAACATACCCTTCCACATTGAGATCTTCCCCCATGTTGATATAATATTGCCATGAAGCCAAAGAAACATTATGAAGGTCTGAGGCACCAATATGAAGCAGAAACTGTTTCCCAACTAAAGAAAGAATGCTCTGCACTACCATCTTCTCATCAGCTTTATACATCTCAATGAGCTCCTGTGCTTTCTCTGCAAAGTGTTCTCCTATGCGTTTCCCAATATTACCATAATACCTCATTATTCTTTCTCCAGCCTCGTATACATGTTCGCTGAAATCTTCATCAACTTTGCATCCGGTGCATCTGTAAAATATGCTTTTGCCTTCTTTAGGTACTTGGCTGAGGAAGCCAGATGTGGCGCGTGAACGTGAATAAGCTGAGGTAAACATGACTCCGTTTGATTTGACAGGCAGGCGAATTATGTGATGTGATTGGTTGACGCAACAAATGATTACGGTGACACCGCCCACTTATTTCTCCTTTCAGTGGACTTTAGTACTGCGGCAGGTGACAGCTTCGTGCACAGGTATTTCATAGAAGCCGGAGCTCAAGAGAGAAAGACAGGCAGGGAAAAGGAAGGGGAAAACTATCAACCCACCAGCAGACACACGCAGCTTTAACACAGCTGTCACCACAACGCCATTATAAGGACCAACACTGCTGTTTCTAACATGGTGCAAACTCCATGTGATTTTCTGTTCAATGTTACACCTATACCCATTGCTAAAACATGATCCAGATGGATGAGGTGAAGCCTGTTTGCCAGAGGATATTTTCTTTGATTGAGTATCAATGTTCTCAAACAATATAATCAAATAATACCTCTTCTACGGAAAAAAAAAAAACCCCGCAAAAAACCCAATAGAAAATACCACACAGTACAAATACCATTACAAAACATCAGCTAACCATTAAAGACATTACCATTACCATTATTGGTCCTTAACGGTATCCACTAGACATAACATAAAATAACAGCAATATAAGACAGCAAATTACCTGGAGAGACCCACAGGCACCATTACAGTTTTCATTAAAACAATATAATTCAACGTATAACTATTAGAACTATTCTAAGAGGGTTCATATTGGGGGGTCAGCAGGGACATTTAAATATGACTTGCCTCACAACCCAATGATATTTTATCCAATCATATTTTGTGATCATAACCTTTGTGTTAAGATAAGGCAAGTTGGAAATGAAGCTTTTTGGCTGAAAAATGTTTACTCTTGTGAATAGTGTTTATTCACTAGAGGGCGCAAAACCCCTTTATGATCACAGATGTAAGTCAATGGTGTGTATTATGAATGTTAAAAAACCTTTTCAGTACCAAAACAATCTACCTGAAAGAGCCCAAACTTTTTCAGATGATTAATTGTGATTGTGTATAATTTTAGCTGCAGTTTATATTTTCTTTCTTTTTGTCAGCTATTCTTATAACACAAGTGAAGCATATACGTTTGCACAGTATATGTAAACTTTGTCTGAAAACAAAATCTGAAAAGCTTCAAAGTCTGGAAGGAGTCTTCTTCTATGCTTGATCTGAAACAACATACACAGAACCACATTTGTTGCTTCTAGTAGCAGATGCCTGTATGTTTCAAATGCAAGAACAATAACACATACTAAAATTAAAACTATTGCTAATATTACTTGGTTGAATTTCTTTTTTCTTTCAAATATAAACCTCTTGTCAATCAATTTCAGAAGACACAAATGTCATTTCAGTGTACATATCCTGGGCAATAGAGAAGATGCCTTTGATGCCTATTTCACTTTTGTCATGGCTCAAGCCGACCTTCTCTGAAGCCAGATTCGACTGAATCGCTGACCTTACTGTGGCTTCAATTTGTCATCGGGATAATTTATCATTGTTCGGTGGTATAGTGTCTCAGTTTCAGCGGGTTTTAGCAACAGGGGTTCAGAGAGACTTGGCCATCAGGCAGGTGAGTGCATGTGATAAATGATGGCTGTAGGGGAAAAGAGACTCAGCTTGTAACCCACAGATGGTGGACACAGAACAGAGAGACAATGGGATGGGACTAGAGTTCACATTGTTTTTTGTTTTGTTTTTTGTTTTTTCACTTTTTGCTCTCAATACTACTTATAAAGGCAGTCTCATGTGCGTGACATACGCTGAAATTTAAATTTACTGAGATTTCAGAACATTTCAGAATTTCAATTTGTCATACTGAAAAGTAATCCCAAATGAGTCATATACATGTACTGTGAAATATCACATAGCAAAAGTGAATTGGATATCTCCAAATGATTTGTAATGTACTGTAGAATTCCACTAGGAGCTTGTCAGGGCAGGACTGTCCATGGGTAACCACACACACACACACACACACACACACACACACACACACACACACACACACACACACACACACACACACACACACACTATTAAGCAACAGACAATTCTGTGTGCATTCTACTTATTCAATTTATTATTAGTGATCCCCAGCACTCACACAAGTTCCAAGTGGCTGAAATGAAAAGCAGAAATTACAGCAGGTCCTGGACAGTAAGTGGGTGCTCTTCTCTCCTACTCCAGTACATAAAAATGTACCAGCAACAATACGACATTTGTGTTGCATCTCACTGGATCCATTGTGAGGCTTCCTCTCATCCACACACACACACACCCACACACACACACACACACACACACACACACACACACACACACACACACAGACACACAGAGTGGAGACAGCCTTGCCACTCATGTCATCTGCTACAGTCAATGCATCAATATTTGCAGCTCCAATTAAGACATGCTGTAGAGAAAAGCTAGCTTGTGTGCTTGTATGCTCACTCATACACTCATTGTGCTCCCATGAAGCTGTGTGTGAGTGCATGGAATCAGATGGAATCCAGAGACGCCACACTACTCGGTCTCAATTTCTCACAAAAAGGAAGGACTTTCAGTGATGACCAGAGCATGTTAACTACAGTGCTGTGAAAAAGTATTTCTTCTGCTTTTGTGTATATCTCATACTAAATAGTTCTAGATCTTCAAATGAAATACAACATAAAACAAAGGCAACCTGAGTAAACACACAATCTATTTTTATTTATTTATTTCTTTTTTTATTCAAGCAAAAAAAGTTATCCAACACCTATCACCAATGTGAAAAACTAATTGCACCCATAAACATAAAATCTGGTTCTGCCACAAATTACCAGCAATAACTGCAAACAAACACTACTGATAACTGGAGATCAGTCTTTCACTTACTTCTAGGACTAGGACTTTGTCTCGCTGTATAATCCAGTTGCGCTTGAGTTTCAACTTACAGACTGAAGACCGGACATTCTCCTTTAGGATTTTCTGGTAGAGAGCAGAATTCATGTTTCCTTCCATTATTGCAAGTTGCACAGGCCATGAAACAACAAAGCATCCCCACACCATCACACTTCCACCGCCATGTTTGACCATACAGTAGGTATGATGTTCTTTTTGTGGAATTCTGTGTTTGGTTTCTGCCAGATGCAGTGCGTAATTTGTAAATCATCAGGTCCTGGAACAATAAGATGGTGGTGATGTGGCAGATCATTTGGTACGCGAAATGTCCTGGTCCCTGAACTTACAAACACTTAAAAGTGCTTCTAGAATCTCACATAGACAACGATATTCAATGCTGATAGGTAGGCCTATGTAATTGATCACACTGGTACAGCGACATAACGAGTTTATAGCAGTGAGCATTTTCAGTACAAAGGGAAACATTTATGGATTGCACATTCTATTAATTTACATGCTGTCACCTCAGTTAGCTACAGAACACACTTGCCCAAAGCATGTCGTAAACAAAGCTACTTTTCATACAGTAGGCCTACCTACAATAAACTAGCATTAACAGCACAACAAAATCATGAAAAAGGCGTTTTACCTAATACAAAATATTCCACAAAGCTGTCATGTCAGTGTCCTCCTCCTCTTCCCTGTGTCCCTCATGTATCCATGCGCACAAATGGCTCAGGATTGAACTTTGGAAGCGGTGGACCCATGATGCTCAAAAACATCAATGACAAAATTGTGGGGATGAGAAGGGATACACGCTGCGAGCTACAAATTAAATTCATTTGGGAGAAACCTTGCTTGCGCTACAACTTTAGCCAACAACTGCTTCAGTCCTTCTGGAACGTTCTGTGTATTGAGTCCCTGTACTACCTAAAATCCTGAACGGCGTGGGCTGTTAACTTTATTTAATTCAGACAGTCAATCTCACTTTAAAAGCCATGCGCAGGTTTACAACGTTTAGCCTCATAAGCGTTTCTAAAAATCTTCCACAATCAGGCTAGCATTATCACTGCTAGTCATGGGAATGGTCACCAAACTGCGTCATCAGTGACCTGCTGCCGCTTGCTCTCCTGTATACTTGCCTTTTTCGTATTTTGCTCCATTTTTGTACTGTCATTGTTTGTGTCCTTAAAAAATGGTGTTAATGATACCTGCTTTCTTTTCACTGTGACACACTCTACAGTGCATGCTATGTTATTATAGGCTTTGCTTTGTGACAACAAATTCAGGTGACCTTTGAACTTGAAATGATTACTTCAGCATTTGGGCGCTGAAGACACCGGTTGGTTAAGTTTAGCAAGCAGAATTTTTCCCCATTCATCCATTATGTATTTCTGCAGCTGCGCAATTGTACGTGGCCTTCGTTGCTTTATTTTGTGCTTCATAATGCGCCACACATTCTCAATCAGAGGCAGGTCAGGACTGCAGGCAGGCCATGCTAACACCCGCAATCTCTGCTTAAGCAACCATGCACTTGTAATCCGGGCAGAATGTGGTTTGGCGTTGTCCTGCTCCGGATGGCAGCATATGTTGATCCAAAATGTGTACATATCTTTCTGCATTAATGGTGCCCTCACAGATGTGCTTAGTTACCCATGCCATGGGCACTGACACGCCCCATACCATGACAGACGCTGGCTTTTGGACCTGACGCTGATAACAGCTCGGATGGTCCTTTTCTTCTTTGGCCTAGAGAACACGACGGCTGTTTTTTACAAAAACTATTTGAGATGTTGACTCGTCACACCACAAAAAACTGTGCTACTGTCCATCTCAGAAGAAACCGAGCCTAGAGAAGTCGGCAGCACTTCTGGACAGTGTTGATGTATGGCTTCTGCTTTGCACAGAAAAGCCTTAACTTGCATCTGTGGATGCAGCGGCGAATGGTTTGACTGAGGTTTACCAAAGTATTCCCGAGCCCATGTCAGGATATCCATTACAGACTCATGACGATTTTTAAGACAGTGACGTCTGAGGGATCAGAGGTCACATGCATTCAGAAGTGGTTTCCGGCCTTGCCCTTTATGCACTGAGATTTGACCGGATTCCTTCGGATAATCTTTTAATTATATTGTGCACTGTAGAAGGTGAAATGCCCCAAATCCTACCGATTTGTCTTTGGGGAATGTTGTTGGATTATTCGCTGACGCATCCTTTGGCAGATTGGCGAGCCTCGACCCATCTTTGCTCTTGAAGATTAAAAAAGATGCATGTCACTTAACGTCTACAGTGTTACAGTGTAGGCTGTAGGGAAGGTGGAGTCTGAAAGTATCTTTTGACCTGTTCAACCCAAGTTCAAATCCGCCTTTTGCCGAACTCGCTCTTCTCCCTTTTCTCATAACATATCAGATCAAAAAGGCATTTATTTTCAATAAAAGTGAAGAAAATATTTGAAAAGTGGAAATAAAGTGCCTAACGACTGTTTAATAATAAAGTGTTTATCGGTTAGGGGTAGGTGTAGGGGGGGCTTTATTGTCCTAATTAGGTGGCATCCATTTAATAATTTTACTTAATACAGTCATTTACACTCTATGTTATTACTGCATCCTGTTAATGTACAACAATACTGAGGTGCAAATAGTATCCGCCACTATTTATGAGTATAAATAGCATCTAACAACTATTTGCACTTATTGCAAAGAACTGCTACTTTTAAATAGTGTAAATAGAATGTATTGCTATTTATTTTCACTTAGTGTAAGAATATTGCTAACAAAATTCTATATGCTAATGATATTATATAATAACTATCGCTATTGTCACTTACTGTGAATAGAACATATCGCTATTGTCACTTAGCGTAAATAGAACATATCACTATTGTTGCTTAGCGTAAATAGAACATATCATTATTGTGGCTTAGTGTAAATAGAACATATCACTATTGTCGCTTAGTGTAAATAGAACATATCGCTATTGTAACTTAGCGTAAATAGAACATATTGCTATTGTAACTTAGCGTAAATAGAACATATCATTATTGTGGCTTAGTGTAAATAGAGAACATATCGCTATTGTCGCTTAGCGTAAATAGAACATATCATTATTGTGACTTAAAGTAAATAGAACATATCACTATTGTCGCTTAGTGTAAATAGAGAACATATCGCTATTGTCGCTTAGTGTAAATAGAACATATCATTATTGTGGCTTAGCGTAGATAGAACATATCACTATTGTCGCTTAGCATAAATAGAACATATCACTATTGTGGCTTAGCGTAAATAGAGAACATATCGCTATTGTGGCTTAGTGTAAATAGAACATATCGCTATTGTCGCTTAGCGTAAATAGAACATATCGCTATTGTCGCTTAGCGTAAATAGAACATATCGCTATTGTCGCTTAGCATAAATAGAACATATCACTATTGTCGCTTAGCGTAAATAGAACATATCGCTATTGTCGCTTAGCATAAATAGAACATATCACTATTGTCGCTTAGCGTAAATAGAACATATCGCTATTGTCGCTTAGTGTAAATAGAACATATCGCTATTGTCGCTTAGCGTAAATAGAGAATATACTGCTATTGTCACTTAGCATAAATAAAGAACATATTGCTATTGTCACTTAGCGTAAATAGAGAACATATCGCTATTGTCGCTTAGCGTAAATAATGCTGCCTTCAATAAAAAGCACACTGATATTGTTTTAATCTAAACAGAGTGATATAACTCTGTTATCGAGCTGGCTGAGGACTGTGGGAGTCGTGCTAGTTCAAAATGAGTGAGAGAAGTGGTTGTGGTAAATGCAAACGAAAAAGAGGAGAGGTAGGCATCTTTCTTAAGATATGTGCCATCTATTCAAACGGAGCCAGGAGGAGAATCAGGGTGAAGAGTTTGTGGAAGATGACGAGCAAGCTAACCAGGGACTGGAGGAGGCAGGTGTTACTGTAGCATTGCAGCACAACCTGAGGCCGAGACTAGCAGCGCACAGGGGATTTATCAGGTGTCTGACCCGGCATTCTGGGGGCAATCAACGAAGATGCTCGTGCTGTCCTTATCGAAAATACTAGTGGCTTTATTTTCCATTTGATATCAGATACTTTCATGTTTTTAGTCAAGCTGACCTATGCTGTTTGCATCCAACAAGACATGCAACACAACGCATCTTTAATGGAAGCTTTTTAAAGCAATAGGGCATTATTGCAGTCAAGATCCAATGCCAGAACTTTTATCAAAAGCTAAGCAGGTAAATATTTTAGTTATATATCACTCTTTATGACTGAACCCATGAGTCAAAATAAACCACTCAACATGAGAAGAGCAAGTCGCTATGTACTGTTACCCTGAAAGTGTGTGTATGTACAGTATAGGAAACACGCATGCACACACACACACAGACACACAGCAAGCCCAACACGCGTGTGTACACCGCATCGTGCGCACGTGAAGGGTCGCGGGCGGCGCTGTGGAGGAACGCACGTGCAGCATCTCTGCATTCCCCTGTTCCGGTGACAGACAGAGAGGAATAAGCGAGCATCCTCACATTCGGACTATCTGACACATCGCTGTTGTGTGAGTGGATGAGTGACTGCGGCGAACAGAGCCTATTTCACACACTGTTTCTGCTCTTCTTGTGCGCTCTGGGTCTAACAGTTTTGGGTTGTATGCAATCGGCGCTGTCAGGACCCCGAAGTCGTGCTGCGCGGAAACGTCACAGTAAGTTCAGCCAAAACGAACTTTTTGTTTTACTACCATCTCTTAATTTAACCCCTTTCGTTGCCCTCATTATATCAGTGTGGACACCATTCATTGCATATCTCTGTATCTCAAACTGTTTTTTAAAATAATAACTGCATTGTATATCAGTATTGCAAACTCCATAGAAGCAATGGTTACAGTTCAGTAATGTCTACATTCCATATCAGCATTGAATATCAGTATTTGTACTTTAATGAAATTCAGTCTGACTGTATTTCAGTAAGGACTGCATTGCATTTCAGCATTCAAAGTTTTTCAGGCACAGTGTAAGTGTTGAATTTTAATGCAAGTTAATTAAACAAATGATGCACATAATGGCAGAATCACTTATTGACTTGATTTATCCCCAAAGAAACATGTTTATGCCAAGTAATGAGTGATATATAGTAATGAGTAATGAGTAATATATGTGTAAAAAGTAAGTAATGACAGAGAAACTTACTGTCAGTACTGTTTGCCTTAGTATCTAAACCATACATGATTAGACTTGAGATTTCTGCATAGCTGTATTTATTACAGAGGGTGTGCTTGTCAGAATTGTCATGCGAATTGCAGTATATTACTGAGTACTCAGTACAGAAATGACATACCACTTCCAGGGTAACAGGACATAGCCATTTGCTTTTCTCATGTTGAGTGTTTAATTTACTCATTGGTTCAGTAATAAAGAATGTTTTATAATTAAATATTGACCTCCTTAGCTTTTGGGTCTGTAAAAAAAAAAGCAGCTTTGTTTTTTTTTTTTTTTTTTTTTTTTTTTTTTTTTTACAGAACCCTTTGGAGCAGCCTCATGTACCCTTGATCAAAGTTCTGGCATTGGATCTTGACTGAAGTAATTCCCTATTGCTTTCAAAAGCTTCCATTAGAGAAATGACAATCTGTCTGGCCAAGTGACCGAGACTTTTTTTGAACCTGATCCGAGCTCAGTTTAATCTGACTTTCACCCTCTGAGGGCATGCATACTACAGATAGATAGATAGAGAGGCATTTGTTGCACTTGGTTGCAATTTGGGGTTCTTGATGGTGTGGTGAGGTAGAGATATGGAGCGAGACATGAGGAGCCTCTGGCAGTATTTAGACTTCAGTCTTACCACAAAATTAAGGTATGCTGGCAGCATTCTCATATGGTGTCTATCATCATGCCAAAACTCCAGCAAAGGCATGCACACCCAATCTGCAATCACAGGATCAGCAGGTCTTGATATAGTGTTTCCTACTGAGTAATACTAGGCAGAGAACAAAAGAGTGCAATAGCTTGTGTGTGAGAGGATTAACACTGGGTAATACACTCCATTGTAGGTTTTTTTGTCTGTTTTTAAACAGTACTGTCATCACTGATACTTTAGGCTTAGGTTTTGATCTGATAATTACCTTTTTCCAGCCCTGCTTTATCTTGGTCAGGGTCAAGGTGGATCCAGAGGATGGGTTGTCAGTCCATTGCAGGTCACCATGTGCATCCATACTTAAACACTCACTCAAAACCAAAGGCTTCTTTTTATCGTACAACCTACCTACTGGCATGTTTTGGGAGGTGGAAGGAAATTGGAGAACCTGGAGGAAAACAATGAGGAGAACACTGAAACTCCGCAAGACAGAAATTGGAGCTCAAGACCCTAGATTCAGCATGCCTTCATTTATTACTTTAAAATACAAATAGCTTTAAATGTTACATTTGTTTTAGTCAAAGTTTATTGACTGAAAGACAGAAGCAGCAGTTGGCTGATTGGATAGCTTATTCATCTTGTCTTATCTGAATTCGATTTGACATATTGATGATGTACTATTTTGGTATAAGGTAGTAATCAATACTAGATGAACTGATTGCTCTGTGTTTGTATTCGTTTGCCTGTTTGTTTTCCCCTGAACAGTAAACAGTGAATGCCACGTTGTCTGCATTTTTATATTATTTATGTTGGGCTCAGGCAGTGGCATATGATTTTTAGAGGTCATGTTGTGTTGTGTTCTGGCAGAGTGCACTCTGAATGCACAGACAAACAATAACTGTATAATGGTTATTGTCCTGAGTCAAGACACAGCCAGAGATCTAGTGTTAAGCAGGTTAACCAGATACTTTAACAATCAACTAAATCTCTTGTAGTAAGTGCTAGTAATTCTAGTATGTAATGACTATAAACCATTGAGTAGTTTAGTATTAATTAAAGACCTATAATAGCATTGGGTTGGATTCGTTATATTGAGGCATTTCTGTGATGTAGCAGGTAATGTTCATGGTTTACAGCTCCTGAGCTCAGGTTACCATCTATGTGGCTGTGTTTCATACGTTCTGCCCATATTTGCATGGGTTTCCTCAGCGTTCTCTGGTTTCCTTCCACCCCTCAAAAAACATGCCAGTGTGTGGATGAGCTACTCTAAATTGTTACTAGGAGTGAAAGAGTGTTTGTAAGTGGTATAATCATGGCCTGTGATTGACTGGCATCCCATCCAGGCTGTATTCCTGTGCTATGCCTAAGCTTTTGCCAACCTTTTAGAGTTCCGCATCTTCCTGCAGAGTTCTTAAAATGTCATGTTTGCATAGTTTATTGCAAATAATTGTCACAAAGATGTAGCCAGTTTAAGGTAGCAGTAGAAGAGGCTATTGAGAACAATAGACCAAGTTGTGCATTTTCACGTTTGCAACTACAAAATTAATGTACTGTTTCTCTAATTCTGAGATTTTAATTTGACTCACCATCATATATTCTTAATCTAATTATAAACTATTATCTAAAGTTCCATTGTAGACACAGACTACTGACATCTATACAGAAACAGTAATTACACTGTAATGTGTATTAGCATAACAAGACACAAGAATCTCATGCTTAACATCTCTTGTATATTATGCATGTAACAAAATTGCATGGTCAAATGCATGGTCAAAATTCTCTACCAAATACCCTTTGTACCTGGGGCCTCTTGCCAGTGTTTACTGTAATGGCTGCAATGGCAGAAGAATCTGGCCACATGCTTGTGAGGATGAGTCAACAGCTGCCAGAGAATGTGGGATCAGGCCTGGGCTGTTTGGCCTTGTACAGGCCTGGCAGGCACATTTTAAAAGGAGAAAAAAACATTCTTCTCTCATTTTATTATCTGTAGTTAACAAGAGAAACTGAAACCATCTATAAAGATAGGTGCAATGAAAAGAATGGAGAACTGGAATTGTGTATAAACATTCGGTATAAAATTGCATCACTATTCATTATCACCTAATTAGAAAATTGCCTTGGCCACTATTGATCTACTTTATGGGTGAAACCACCTTAAGTCACAGGCCTGCATGCTTCTTTTTATACCTTTAATTATCTCATGTTTAACTGAAAATCATCAGTGCAGTTGTAGTTGTCATAGCTTGTATGAAATCAGCAGTTATCTGGCTCATTGCAAAACAATCAAAGAGACAGAGCAAGAGAGAGAGAGAGAGAGAGAGAGAGAGAGAGTGGTGCCTGTCTCCTCTCCAGCTCCCAAATGTCGACGCATAGGTCAAGTATCTCTTAAGCTGGTGTAGGAGTGATTGTAGTGGGGAAAAATGTATTTACCTGTTACCAGTGATACTCAGAAGCACAAGTACTTCATAAAAGTAACTCGTCAATGTCTGTTTATATTCCACACTGTATCTTCAAAATCCTTAAGTTTTTTTGTGTTTGTTTGTTTCTTTTTATATTTGAATGCATTTGAAGTCACACCTTGGTGTATAGGTGACATAGGTTAGGCTAGTGTGATGTGGCCCAATGTGTTACCAGCCCAAAATTTGTTATTTGTTATTACTTTTATCCTGCAGCAGTTTGCCAGTGCTAACGATTATTCATTTATTAAACAAAAGCATGTCAAACATTTTATTAATTTATAATTATGTTAAATGTATTGGAATGTCCATAAAAGAAGTTAGTTCCTGTTATCACGTTGACCAAAACATGCAGCTTGTCATATTACCAAGAAACTGCAAAGCCCTTCAAACTGAACACTTTGCCTTTTACCATGTCAATGATTATACTGTACATTTAAAAAATCATTTGATGTGGACCATCCACTATAGAACGCCCCTATAGAAAGTGTTAATATAAACTTGGCACTACTGTCCAAGCCATGCTATTACAGAAAATTAATCAACACCTTCAAACCAATCAGAATCTAGCATTCAACAGTGCTGTGGTATAATTCAAATTAGACACTGCCATAAATTATAAGGCAAGACAGTATACTGGCTGAGAAGAGTGAATCGGGTGTGATTCTTTTTTATTTAAAGAACATGGATCTATCAAAGTCTGATCTTCACAACACATGTTTGTTGAATTGTATCATGGCATGAACAAAGGAGATTTCTGAAGACCTCAGAAAAAGAGTTGTTGATGCTCATTAGGCTGGAAAAGGTTACAAAACCATCTCTAAAGAGTTTGGACTCCACCAATCCACAGTCAGACAGATTGTGTACAAATGCAGGCAATTCAAGACCACTGTTACCCTCCCCAGGAGTGTGGACCTACAAAGATCACTCCAAGAGCAAGACTTGTAAGAGACCACGAGGTCACAAAGGAGCCCAGGGTAACCTGAGCAACTAAAGGCCTCTGTCATGTTGGCTAAAGTTAATGTTCATGAGTCCACAATCAGAAGAACACTGAACATCAATGGTGTGCATGGCAGGTTTGCAAGGAGAAAGCTACTGCTCTCCAAAAAGAACACTGCTAACCGTCTGAAGTTTGCTAAAGATCACGTGGACACGCCAGAAGGCTGTTGGAAAAATATTTTGTCTATAGGTGAGACCAAAATACAATTTTTGGTTTCAATGAGAAGGGCTATATTTGGAGAAAAGAAAACACTGCATTCCAGCATAAGAACCTTATCTCATCTGTTAAACATGGTGGTAGTATCATGGTCTGGGCCTGTTTTGCTGCATCTGGGCCAGGACGGCTTGCCATCATTGATGGAACAACGGATTCTGAATTAAACCAGTGAATTCTAAAGGAAAATGTCAGGACATCTGTCCATAAATTGAATCTCAAGAGAAAGTGGGTCCTGCAGCAAGACAATGACCCAAAGCGCACAAGTCGTCGTACCAAAGAATGGTTAAAGAAGAATAAAGTTAATGTTTTGGAATGGCCAAGTCAAAGTCCTGACCTTAATCCAATAGAAATGTTGTGGAAGGACCTGAAGCAATCAGTTCATTGAGGAAATCCACCAACATCCCAGAGTTGAAGCTGTTCTGTACTGAGGAATGGGCTAAAATTGTATTCATAGTATTAATGTCAACTAATTACAGACTTTCAGGAAATCACCCAAGCTCTACAGCTATAAATACACCAAACCTTTTTTAAAAATAGGATTAGGCAGTGATATGGAGTCTGTAATGGATTATAGTGGAACTAAAGACATTTTCTAGAATGAGCTTGATCAAGACTTTATAGTAATGACCCACCAATACAGATAACATTGTTTTTTGTGTCTATGTGGATGTATGTGAGCCTTTGTAGGCAAGGACATACAGACATTTCCTTAAATGTGATTAACATATAGAAGGTTATCCTGTCAAGAAATGCAAAATGTGGCTTTTAAGGGAATTGGATCGAACTGACGCACGCACATATATATCAACTACGAGTCCATTAGTTTCCATTATCTTCATCATCATCACTTCTTATCATGTAAGGATTAGGAAAAGTCTGACATGCTCCAGTTACTGGTGACTAGTGGGTGAAGCACACATTAGTGTTGCACAAATCTAGTCCTGAAGGACTCACTTGTGGGAGCTGTGTAATACATTTGTGCATGAATATTTTTTTGTCCCTGTTCATTGTAAGTTAGACAGGAGAGAATAGGGCAAATTCTGCAGATCGTCACATCACTTGGGAGGCTGTCAATCTGTAATATTTATTACTTACATGACTGTCTGAAGTCTACTAAAGTCAAATAGCAACTACTGGAAAAGCAACATTGGCTAATCAAATTACTTAGTATTCAGGTAGATGGCCAGCTTAGGTAATATTGCAACAGTTATTATTACTAAATTAGTATTTCGTTTATACAATTTGGTTGCATATGCATACTTCAGATTTTTTGTCTATTTAAGGCTGTAAATAGCTGTACTAAGATTTAAAACACAGTATTGTATTCTGATTTTTCAGCCTTAGTTAGTAAGCCTTACCAGCATTAGCACTACTATCTGTCTGACTGTGGATTGGTGGAGTCTAAACTTTATAGATTTTTTTTATTATTTTAAACCTTTTCCAGCCTAATGAGCATCAGCAACTCTTTTTCTGAGGTCCTCAGAAATCTCCTTTGTTCATACTATGATACACTTCCACAAACATGTGTTGTGAAGATTTCTTTACAGATCCCTGTTCTTTGATAGATCCCATTGATTGAAATCACCTGACTCTAATCTGTCCATCCATCTTCTACACTGCTTATTCTTCAGGGTCACGGGGAACCTGTAGCCTATCCCAGGGAGCATCGGGCACAAGGCGGGGTACACCCTGGACAGGGTACCTGACTCTAATTTTACTTTCAAATGAACTGCTAATCCTAGAGTTTCACATACTTTTGCCACTCACGGATACTGTATATAATATTGTATCATTTTCCTTAATAAATAAATGATACGTGTAATAATTTTGTCTCATTTGTTTAATAGAGTTCTCTTTGTGTTCTTTTAGGTTATAATTATGCAGAAATATAGAAAATTCTAAAGGGTTCACAAACTTTCAGGCACCACTGTAGGTCTTGTACGTGGTTTTGTAGACATGTGATTGTGTCTTGTTATGTCTGATTTTGTAAAGTCATGCTGACTCAAATGACTAGTGCAAATTTAGTTGATTTTCCAGCTCTAATAGACATATTAAACCTGGTAATGTACTGATGGGTTGACTCAGGTGTGTTAGAGTAGGGAAATCCCCCAAATTAGATTGACTCCTGAGCCAGACATGTGCACTGCCTGCCTAATGTGTTTATTCAGCAAATAAATTTCCTAGTAATTGAACATGAAGATATTTGAGCACAAATTAACTTCTATTCAAGATATTACAAAGTTTAGTTAAAGATAAAGTGGTACTAATATTAATGGAGGGCACTGTATTTAATAGGTATTTCCAAAATCATTTGAAACTGTATAGAGTAGCAGACAATGATAGTTCATAGTTAGTGAACTTAGTTGAGGGGTTTGTTTAAGATAAGCTTCTATAGCAGTTTAAAAGGATAGAGCTTTAGAAGGATGGAAAATAGATTTTTTTTTACTTTAGAAAATTTGAAATTCAAAGGTCAAAATTAAATGTGGCCTGAAGACATGGTTTCATAGATTGTTTGTTGATTCAATAGGGGTTAATTGTTTGTTGTTATTCTTTTGTCTTGGGCCTAAGATTATTAAAATGGTATAGCATAAAATAATTCAAATAAATATGTCCACTTGTCTTAACATGAAGTCTTTTATGACACTTACACTGGTCATGTGATTAGAAGAATTTAAAATATAATGTTACCTCCTGTGACCCTGACCCTGGTAAAACAGATACTGAAGATGATAGAAAAGTGAATGAATGAATGAATGAATGAAAGTAATTACATTACAGTAATGAGTTACCATGTTATACCATGTTAGCCCCAACACTGTTCAGCACAACAGTGTGTTATATAACGAGCACAGCTGAGACACCAAAATAACTAACAATTTCCTGCCACGTTGTTTACATCAGGCTTCCATAGCCTATGTTCTGCCGTATCTGCATTTGCTTTTATATATTCTTGTGATTGCATGGGGCTCAAATGAGCAAAACCAGTAGCAGTGAAGAGTGTGTTGGGAGAAGATATTCTATCCAAACCCTGCTGCTAACTAAATGACACTTTTTGAAATGAGGTTAATGGTTCTGTTCTTGGTGACGCCATATAACGCACATTTGTGGGGCTTTCCTTGATCTGATTCTGCTTGTTAAGGGTTAAGTAATTACCTGATGAGTTAAATCAGGTGATTTATATGAACATGCCATTATAATGTCTATAAATTATCTGTGCATGTGATGGATTATGAAATTGGCTCTGTAGTTGGCAAGAACATTGGATGAAGCATTTCTGGGTGCTAAGGTGAAATTGTCCACTAGCGCGCGCACACGCACACACACACACACACACGCACGCACACACACACACACACACACACACACACACACACACACACACACACACACACACACACACACACACAAACACATACACATACACACAGAGCGTTATCTAATAACCATAATGGCCACCTTGCACATCCTGCCAAGTTATAAGAAGACATTCTGCAGCTTCATCTCATTTTTAATGCAATGGTTCCTCTGCATTTTTGGTGGTCGAAAGCCTGTGTTTAAAATGATTTGTGTCAGTGCATTGGGAAGGTTGGGAAATGAAAGCTTTATTTCTTTGACTTACAAGCTAACAGTTCCAAACATAATATGTCTTATGTAAAAGAAACCTTTTATTGATGTGACAGCTGAGTGCCTGAAGTGCGGAAGAGAAACACAGTAGAAATACAAACCTGTCAGAATCCATCTGTTAGACAGACAAAAGCTAGTTTGTAAAACGATTAGTGTCTAGCTAAGGACCAGCAGTCTGTAATTTAAATGCTGTCAGCAGGAGCTCACGTGCAAACCTGCATAGACAGATAATGAAACACACACAAACACATGTCACAGTAGAATTTTAGGCCATTTAGCATAATCATGGTGGTTCAATCCCTAAAATAGCAATTGCTGAGCTTTTACAACCCCAATTCCAAAAAAGTTGGGACGCTGTGTAAAACGTAAATAAAAACAGAATGCAATTATTTGTAAATCCCATATACCAATATGTTGTTCACAATAGAACATAGAAAACATATCAAATGTTTAAACTGAGTTAATGTACCATTTTAAGAAAAAATAAAGTCATTTTGAATGTGATGGCTGCAACACGTCTCAAAAAAGTTGGGACGGGGCAACAAAAGGCTGGAAAAGTAAGTGTTACTAAAAAAAAACAGCTGGAGGTTCATTGGCAATAGGTCAGTAACATGATTGGGTATGAAAAGAGTATCTTAGAGAGGCAGAGTCTTTCAGAAGTAAAGATGGGCCAATCTGCCAATCTGTTGACCAGTCTGTGAAAAACTGTGTCTATAATTTGTGGAACAATTTCAGAATAATGTTCCTCAATGTAAAATTGTGAAGATTATGAATATCTCATCATCTACAAAACATAAAATCATCAAAAGATGATAGAAAGAACACCTCCAGAGCTCATTGTCTGTGAACACAGTTCGCCGTGCCATCCACAAATACTGGTTAAAGCTCTATCATGCAAAGAAGAAGCCATATGTGAACATGATCCAGAAATGCCGCCGTCTTCTCTGGGCCAAAGCTCATTTAAAATGGACTGAGACAAAGTGGAAAACTGTTGTATGGTCAGATGAATCGAAACTTGAAATTCTTTTTGGAACCCATGGAAGTCGCATCTTCTAAACTGAAGAGAACTTAAGAGCCTTTTTGTCAGCGCTCAGTTCAAAACCCTGCATCTCTGATCTGGGTGCATCAGTGCCTGTGGAATAGGCAGCTTGCAGATCTTTAAAGGCACCATCAATGCTGAAAGGTATATACAGGTCTTAGAGCAACATATACTTCCATCCAGATTCCATCCCATCTCTACTTCTGAGAGACTCTGCCTCTCTAAAATACTCTTTTTATACCCAATCATGTTACCCACCTGTTGTCAATTAACCTAAATAATTGCAAAATGTTCCTTCAGCTGTTTATTTTTAGTAACACTTACTTTTCCAGCCTTTTGTTGCCCCGTCCCAACTTTTTTGAGATGTGTTGCGGAAATCAAATTTAAAGTTACCTTATTTATTTATTTTTTTTTACTTAAAATGGTACATTTCATCAGTTTAAACATTTGATATGTTTTCTAGTTATATTGTGAATAACATATGGGTTTATGAGATTTGCAAATCATTGCATTCCGTTTTTATTTAGATTTTACACCGCGTCCCCAGTTTTTCACATATTTCTCTTGCATTAGTATTCAGGTGTACTTTGAGGGCATGGCAACTTTAAATACCCTGAGCTCACCTTTAAATGTCACTGCTGTCTACACTTCAGATAAAACTCCCAGCTTTTCATGTAGTTTAACCATTCTGCATTTCCTATGTTCCAACTACTCCTAAATAAAACATCGTTCTTTTTCACCTACACCTAACAAAAACAGCATTTAACATGACTGTAAACAATCTAACCCTTTTTTAGACTCCGGGCTGCAGGCCGTGTGAAGAAGACTGTATGTAGTGGAGGATCCACCATGAAGCACCTGCCCATCTCTAAATGGCTCAGGCAGCTTGGTCTACCGCAGTACTGCACACTATTTGATGAGGAATATGATGGAGTGGAGGTGAGATGCTCAAAGCTACATGTACACAGGTATACACATTCTGTGCAATCTTTATGAGGACTATACAGCGGTGAACTGGCAAATTCCATGACTTGGGCCATTTTGCACTCATGTTTCCTATTGGTGTAAAAACCTTGAATTCAACTGCTTACACTTGCCATTGCAATTTACAGTCTTCACATCCTTATTGAAATGGCAGGTTTTTGTGATGAAAAGTCAGAAGATAAATCAAATAAACAATACAATATTTTCCATATTTAATAAGACCTTGCCACCACCAAAATTCAAGAGAAAAACAAATCATACAAAACAACTGAATCAAAGGGGAAAATCCATGGTTGTATAAGTGTGCACATCCTTTTATAATGCATAGATTTTATATTCTATTTTATACAGGCTGTAGCTGTATTCAGTTAGCCAGCTGTATTCAGAGTTAGCCATGGCCATTAGGCGTATAAAAAATATCAAAGGTATTGGATGAATCATGAAGCACTGAAAAGACTTTAATCAATATGTGGAGAAAATGTGGCAGCACAGGGACATTGCCAAGATCAGGATAACCCTCCAAAGTTGATGGCAGGACATGGAGAAAACTTACCAGGGATGCACATGTCTGGGCTATGGGGTAGGATAACAAGATGGCAGCAATTTCTCCCAAAAAAGTACATCCAAGCTTGTTTACATCTTACAAAATATATTTACAGTCTGATGAGACAAAGGCGGCATCCTCAGGCCTTGATTGTAAGGCCCCATTGATAAGGCACACCTGGTATTAACATTTGTCTCGAGTGATCCGATCACAAGTGGACAGGTGAGGCATTCACACCTGGCATTCCGCTACATTTGTTTTCAGGAAGAAACGTCCCACGAATCCTAATTTATCCACCTTTATGACCTTTTTCATACATTTTGCTCACATGCTCTGCTAACAAAACAAAAATGAACGGGAAATGAGACAGCTACAAACTACAAACAGCAGCTGCTTTTGTCTCTGCTGTTATAGCATCATTAACCAATTTCCAAACAAGTCTTGTAGTGATTACATATTTTATGTTGTCTGGGATGCACTGAGATGCATTCAGGTTCACACTAAAAATGTGATGTGTCCTCGAGACACATTAGACCCCATTCACATCCATACATCACATCAGGTTGCATGTTAATGATAGGTGTGAACGCCCCAAAAAGATACGTTTGGCAAAAAGACAATACAGCACATCATCCAAAGAATACCATACCTACTGTGAATCATGGTGGTGGCAGCATCATACTTTTGCTCTGCTTCTCTTCAGCTGGGACAGGGTCTCTAATCAATGTTGATGGGATAATGACCAGCTCCAAATATTAAACTATTTTGGCACAAAACCTGCTGGCAGTGTCAAAAAGCTGAAGATGAAGAAGAATATAACCTTACTACATGATAACTAACAGAAACACACATTCATGTCAACCAAGGAATGGCTTCAGGCAAAGGAAGTCTTGGAATGACCCAGATCCCAGACCTCAATCCCATAGGAAACCTATGGAATGACTCAAGAAGAGTTATGCAGATGAGATTCCTTGGCAATGTGAAGGAGCAACTTTTTTTGTGTAAAGAATAGCAGAAGAAGCAGATTCTAGGTTTGTGAAGCTAATGGAGACTTGTTTACAAATATGTACTGCTGTAATAAATACAAAGGGTGCTACCACAGTGTATTAGTAGGAGGCTGGACACTTATGCAGTCTGGGTGTTATTTTTTTCTAATAATTAGATTTCTTTTTATTCTCTTGAATTTTGTTGGTTGTAAGGTCACATTAAACTAAAAATTGTTGGCAGGATTTTATCTTAATTTCTGGCTTTACATCACAAAAACATTCAATTTCTATAATGGTCTGTAAGGGTGTGATTTTTATAATCATGTTTGTGCCTAAATTCAACCATGTTTGGCTCAGAATAATATGAGGGATTGAGTTGGTCTGGAGCTATCCAAAGATCTTAAACACTAGCAGGTTTCATACAAACTGTAGAGTTGGAAGGTCTTATCTCTCCATCCAGCTCACACGCAAACATGCACGCACATATGCAGGCTAGGGAATTATATCTTTACGAGGGTTTGCTATTTATTATCAGACCCTGGAAAGGTTTAGCTATATTTCTATGCTATCTCTAGAGAGCTTAGTACTATCTTACCCCAGTATGAGTGAAATCTGCCAGCAAATCTTTGTTCAACATGATTAAGTCCATCCGCAACCAGCACTTAAGAATGACAGACATGTTTTACCTGTCTGCTTAATCTTCATTCATCTCATCGTAACCCTGAGCTTAACATGTACAGCGAACTCTCACTCACTGTTGGAATGCGCTGTTATGATGATGGAGTCATCCAGAGATCGTAAACAGTAGCAAGCAGCAGATTTGGCCTACCTCATGTCGCGAACACACACACACACGCACACACGCAAGCACTTGCTTTACTGCTCTTTTTTGGCATTCACTGTGTTTGGCATTCAGAGCCCATTCCACCCAACCATCATTGAGACAAAAACACAAGTGTTCAGGTTCAATGAGTTTGTTTGTTTTGGCAGTGTCAGGGCTTGAAATAAGAAGAGAGGTTCATGCTCAGGCCCAAGAAGGAGATTTATAGTGAACGGATAATTGCTGTTACATTGATGTGAAAAAAAAAAATCATATGCTGTTGGTGTTCATAGTTATTACATCTCAGGATGTTTTCACACTTGGAGAGAAAACTAAAGTCCATACCCAGGATAAATTCTGGACTCTGGAGGTTTCAGAGAGGGTGTCATCATTGCAGGTTTATTTTCACACAAGTGAATTTGTACCAAACTGTGGCTAGATTTCACAAGCCAGTTCTACTGTATTCACAATTGTTGCCAAATTAAAGAGCAAACATCCCCTTATAGTTCATATCAATGCATATTTAACTGATATAGCATTTATTCAATTAGTGTTCAATGGTTTGGATGAAGCTGCCTATATATACAAAAATAATTCCAATTTTCAGTTCAGTTGTAGTTACTTGTGTTTGAATGGCGTCTTTGCTCCATGTGGTGTCTTCTGTAAAACACAGCTTGTCTTCTCCTGGCACGTTGGAGCTTTAAGTCATGTTAATCAACACTTGGAGTGGATCACTTTCACAAATGGTGCTGTCCACACCCAAAGTTTACTTGGAGAGAACCCCAGAACACAGAGTGGTTTTAACTGGACCCAGTGACAGCTGCTTCATATTAGATGGCAGGGCTAAAATTGAATATTTATCAGTAGATTGACAATGAAACTATTAGAATAGCAGAAAAAGGTAAACAGAAACGTTGTAACCCTTCATTCAAACCAGAAACCATTAAATGTCCTTTTGTGTAATCTGTACTTACATTAGATAATGTGTGCTTAGTCTATTTGTTTTTAGTTTCTCTTCCACAGGCATTTTGGGGGGAAAAGATGAACGAGTAAATAATCCAACCCAATTATGTTCTTTACACCTGTGACTGTGTAGAATACAGTTCTCAATCACTGCTGTCGTCACTGTGACATAGAGATCAAATCTAGGGGATGTTTCACTGTGGAATTACCTGATATGACCGCCACTGATAGGCTGCATTATTCTACACTCTAGAATAGGAAGAAATCAGCCCCAGCCTTCTTATTTTTCTATGTATTTTTCTATGTATTTTTCTTACAAGCATTGTTTACACTGTTGCCTTTGCTCTCACAAAAATCCAAAATATTCCACTTTAAGACATTTCTTAACTGCAAATGATCTGATGTGGATGCCAAAAATTCAAGGTTATATTGATGTTTTTTTATCTTTAAAAGACAGGAGGTCTCTGCCCTGCTAGCACATACTAGCTGTCTAACCATGTTCAAAAATAACTTGCACAAAATTTACTGAACTCTCAGAATTCCTAGATAAATACTGAAAATTTGTAAATGTGCTAATTTGACTGACAAATTGTGAAAACAATTAGGGACCATGTTGACATCATGTGCAAACTAGGGAGAAGAAACAACACTTAAATGCAGTTTATTAAAAAACGAGTTATTATTAAATAATTATTCATTATTTTGGTTTCATAAATCACACATGTTTCAATTAACCTATTGACACTAGCTTGCCCTTTCCGGTTTTAGGTAGAAATTGCACATATTGCATACTTCAAAGACATATTGCTCACTTGAAACACCTATTCAATTTGTCATGGTTATGCTGGATTTGGCACGGAACTACGTTTCCCACAGGATCATGTCACATGACTATTTGCACCTGTTTCACGTTTTGGTTTAATTGAGCACTAGTATTTAAGTCACGTCTTATATAGCACTAGGTGTCTAGTTTTTGTCTTTCATTGTCGGTTTTTGTCATGTAATGCTCTCTAGTCCACGTATGTCACATTAGCTTGAAACCATAGTTCGTGTTTTCTTGTCTAAGTTTGCATTGTCTGTGTCGTTTGTTTCTCCTTATTAAAATAGTATTCTGAATTCGTATCCGCCTCCTCTGCAAATCCCTGATGTACTTGTTGATCCTGTTACTGTATCCTACATCAGAGTGCACATTTTTAGTAAATTATTGTCACAGTGCAAATGAACACAGGTCAAAAAATAAAGGGCAATTGTGAAAACAGGCAAAACATGTAAAGCCTCGCATCCTGCTGAGTCCTGCACTAAGTCATGGGTTTTGGGGGGAAAAAAGGGAAGCAGGGTTTTTTTTTTTTGGGGGGGGGGGGGGGGGATTATCCCTAGGCAAGGCTGAAAGATGGTTCACTCGGTACTCTTGGTTCCTCTCTGTCTGAGTCAGAGGGCTACTTTTAGCAGGAGAGGTCATGTTTGTCAGCTGCTGTCTGTGCTGCAGTTAGTCACTCACTCTAGTCAATACAACCTGTATTTTACCTTTGCTTATCATTTCTGACAAATGACACTGTTTTTTTAATGAAAGTCTTTCAGGTAGCATTGAACAAGATGTCAACTCTTCTTGTTGTTCCTCTTGCCCTTCTCCGTCTTCTTTTAATTTGTCACTTTTTCTTCTAAATAGACTTCAGTTAAATGCAGAGCCTGAGCAGTAAATTTTGATTTATTAGCCTCTACCACCTGGCTACCACATATACACACATACACACACACACACACACACACACACACACACACTCAGTCCATATTTAAACTGAGGACCAGGTGGCCTGTGTACAGTGCCCTCGTAAAAATATTTTCTTGGCTTAACAATTTACAGTAAACTCTCTGAATAACCGTTTACTGTCCTCACCACAGTTTATCCAGAGACAGTTAAAGTAGAACATTTTTAAAACACAGCTAACTTCCAATTTAAATGAAAAGCTTCTATTCACTGACAGCTAAAGGTTTTGTGATTTTATGTTGCTCGTTGTTAAACTCTAGATAAAAGCATAGCTAATTTATGCACGTCTTATCACTTCTGTAATGAATCTGCAGCACCACACTGCAGACCCTGCAAGAAGCAAAGCGCCAATGTACATTACTGATCCATTACTGCAGGAAGCAGACATGGAGAAAGAAGAAAAGCAGACACTGTACCTGTCTACAAATAAGAATGTGTACTGTTTGTACTAACAAACTTGACTCCTGGTTTTAAATACACAGTAAAGTAGCAGTATCTTGCTAGCACATTTTGCTACTAGGTTTATTTACACAATGCAATAGTTTCCCAGGGCAATTGCTAACTTGTTAGAAACTTTTACTAACTGTCGATGTCAGTTACATAGTGCTGAGAGGAAACATTAGTTAAAACAAATTAACTAGCTAGTATGCTAGTTAGTAATACCACAGTGTTGCTAAAATACTATGCTGTGTAAACAGTACAGTAAGCCAAAGAACTGAAAAAAGGCTAGTGGTGATTTGATTGTGTACAATTTTATGGCGCAGCTTTGCTTACTTATTTCTTATGGAAATAATTGTCTTATGTGGCCAATTTAACCAAGCACAGCATGTGCAGTAGCTACTGGATGGTTAAGAGAAGAGGTAGAAGCCTGTGTAAGATTAATGACAGAGAAAAAAACATTCCACCAGTTTCTTGATAGCAACGTGAAAGTGATAACTCTAAACTAATGTATTACCAACGTTCTGTTGTGGAATCTTGAAAAGCGATTTGCAGTAAAGACGGATCATGACAAGGTCGTTGTTTGGCCTGTGATAAGTCCAGCAGTAATGAGTGCTGCTGCTAATTGGCTAAACAGTAACTAAGAAATATCAAACTTTGGCCACATACTGAAATGCTCAATCTGTCTAAACAGTATTCTTCATCTTGAAAACCTCAAATTGTAACAAACATATATATATACAGTACACAGAAAAAGTAGTGAGAAATTATACTAATTAAAAGTATAGCTCATGTGTCAAAATCTTATTCAATTGAAGGTGGTAGTATCCAGCCAAAATGTACCAAAAGTAAAATATATATATATATATATATATATATATATATATATATATATATATATATATATATATATATATATATATATATTCTGTTAAATATCTCAAATATTGAAAAGTAAAAAGTAAATGCTTTTAACTAATGAAATGAAGTAATGTCATGTTTTCATGTACAAACTAACCTTTATTACTTATGTAAAACTGCTCTAAGCAACTATTCTGTTTTCCTGAAATCATTCAATCTTTATAAGTTACCTGTCTATATGCATGACTGACACTGTGCAATTTGCTAATTATTATTATTATTATTTTTAAATCATGGAAATACCCCCAATATTTACCATTCACTAGCCAATTATGTTCGCTATTAGAATCAATGTTAGTCTAACCTGGCATTAGCAAGGAAAACAGGCTTAGTTCAATATAGGCAGTTAATGTTAGCAAATTAGCTAAACATGCTTTTTCAAATTAGATTGCGTTCATGTGTTCTATGAAAGCAATGGAGACACATCATTTTATATGAATCTTTGCTTACTCCTGATTATTAAAACATTTTACTGAGGTAGGGCCAGGGGCACTCAACCTCAGGTTCGACAGTACAGTCCAGTCTATCAATATTCAGATGCACACAGATAGCTACAATATAGTGTAATACATTTATGTAGCTATACAGCTATACAGTACCCTCTGAAAGTAAATGGCAAGGCCAATTCTATTTTTTTCCTTTTTTTTTTTTTTTTGCTATATACCGAAGGCCTTTGGGTTTGAGATCAAAAGATCAATATGAGACAGTGGATCAGAATTTCAGATTTCGTTTCCTGATATTTACATCTAGACATGTTAACGTAGAACATCGCACCTTTTGTTTGAGCTCGCCCATTTTTCAAGTGATCAAAAATATTGGAACAAGTGCCTGACAGGAGTTTCTTGTTGTCCAGGTGTGTCCTGTTAGATTCATTGCTTAAACAATTAATAGCTCTGAATGTCTTCTTTTGGTTTGAACCCTGGGTTTCACTGTATTTGTTGCTAAAAAGGATAAACCAACATGAAGATCAGAGAACTGTCTATGGGAGAAAAACAACCCATTTTGATGCTGAAAAAAGAAGGAAAATCAATCACTGCCACTGCACAAGCATTGGGCATAGCCAGTACAACAATTTGGAATGTCCTGAAAATGAAAGAAACCACTGGTGTACTAACAACCAGACAAACAACTGGTTGGCCAAGTAAAATAACAGCAGTTGATGACAGAACCATTGTGAGAGCTGTGAAGAAAAACTCAAATACAACAATCAGTGACATCACCAACAAACTTCACAGGGCAGGGGTGAAGGTATCAAAATCAACCATTTGAAGAAGACTTTGAGAGCAGAAATATAGAGGCCACAAGATGAAAACCACTCATCAGCAGTAAGAATCAGAAAGCCAGAGAAATAATAAGATTAACCTCTATCAAAGTGATGGAAAGGCCAAAGTATGGAGAATGAAAGGATCTGCTCATGATCCAAAACATAGAAGCTCATCAGTCAAGCATGGTGGAGGTAGTGTCCTGTCTTGGGCTTGCATGGCTGCTTCTGGAACAGTCTCACTAATCTTTACTGATGATGTAACTCATGATGGTAGCAGCAGAATGAATTCAGAAGTCTACAGAAACATTCGGTCTGCCAATTTACAGAGAGATCTAATTGGGGGCATTTCATCATGCAGCAGGACAATGATCCAAAACACACTGCCAACACAACAAAGGACTTCATCAGGAGAAAAAGTTTAGACTGGCCAAGTCAATCACCAGACTTAAACCCAGCTGAGCATGCATTTCACCTCCTGAAGAGGAGACTGAAGGGAGAAACACCCCAAAACAAACAACAACTGAAAGAAGCTGCAGTACAAGCCTGGAACAGCAACACAAAGTAGGAATATAACAGTTTTGTGAAGTCAGTAGGCCTTTGGCTTGATGCAGTTATTGCAAGCAAGGGATATGCAACCAAATACTAAGTGTTATTTACTTTAAACTACTGTTCCCATAATTTTGCTCACCTAAAAATTGTGTGATATACCACCAAAGATGCTATATTCTAAGTTATTTAACACATGTATATGTAAATATCAGGAAATGAAAGCTGAAATTCTAATCTATCGTCTCATATTCATCTTTTGATCTGAAACCCAAATGTCTTCAGTGTACAGCAAAAATAAATAGAATTGGCCTTGTTGTTCCAATACTTTTGGAAGGGACTGTAACTGTACTGTGTTGGATGAGATCACAGCGAATGACAAATTGGCACGATTCTTGATAGTTTCTTTTTTCTACATTGATGAACTTGATTGGATGCTTTAAATAGAAATGGAGTGAAAGTGATTTTTTTTTAAATGGAAATATAATTAAGTATGAGTACAGGTGTTCAATTTCAATAACACTCAAGTAAAGTATAAATACCCCCAAAAGTGATACTAATGTATATTAACGATGTACAATTATGTAAGCATTTTCAACCCTAGCATATTTATTTTTATTATACTCATACAAAGTAGAAAGTAACACTGTACAAGCCTGAAATTATGGAAGTATCAACAGTAATCACCAAAATCTGGTGAGTCGACTAGCATTTTCATACGCTAGGTTATAAGGCAATAAAAAGACTTAATAATTTCATTGTCCAGTGCTTGTGAAGTGTCTCTTATCAGAGTTGACTGCACAGAAACCGTGTGAGTTGCATGTTGGATTGAGGCTGGTTTTAATCATCACTTGTTAAATGCGGCTGTGATCTGGGAAGAAAGAAGATACACAATGGACCCTTACCAGCACAGCACACTATCTGCTCCTTCTGTCTTTCTTTTTCTAACCAAACAAGCCTGAAAAAACAGAACATGATGAAAGCGCCTGGGGAAAATGGCAGAATAGTTGTTGATAGCGAAGATTCAGCTGGGTTGTGATGGGAGCTCATGGAGCTTGTGAGATAAGATGCACAATGAGGCTAATGCAGCATAAATCTGTTTCTCCAGCATAAGATCAACAGCACCTACAGCTCACTGCACCATTTTGCTATGACTAAACCTACAAAGACAGCGTGGGACCAAGTTCAAGTCTTTTCACACATAATTTTATGATGAACTTCAGCTTGGACGTTAATTTGTATTAAAAAAAAAAAGTTGTGAGCTTAGTACTTTTCAGAATTCATAATTTTAATCCAAGAGTGTTTAATTGATTCAACTTTTTTTTGGATGTACAGCTGTTTGTGAATGAGTGTGAGGCATGTGCTCTGTAAATGCTAACCAGCAGAAAATAGTTCAACCACCTACAATTAAACTTCTCTTGTTTTGTCTCACCAGGGAACAAAGATAGACAGAGTATTTCATAAACAAAGCAGCAATCTTTTTTCCCTTATCGCAGTCAGCAAGAATTTATTGTTGTTGGAACTCAGAGAGGCAGGACACATGGAAGTAATGACAGACTACTGGCTTAACTTACATATTTAGCAGTGTCGATAACAGTGATCAGGTGTAAGTGGTGCATGGTGCCAGGTAGACTTCAATAATACGAAACCATCCATTTATTCCCTGTAGGACCTGTTGCACTTTACAGAGTTGGACTTGTTGGAGTTGGGGATTCACAGTCGACTCCATCGCATCCACATCCTTTCAAGCATCCAGGTTTTGCAGGAGAGAGAGACCAAAAGAGGTCAGTGTCACCATCAGGCCAACACTTTTCTCTAATCCTGCCTAAGAAGGTAAGGCTATCCCTGCATCCCGATTCGTCTCCTTATTCTACATACTAAAAGTATGTACTCTTTTTTTTGTGTGAAGAAAAAGTACATACTTTTGAGTGTGTAGCAAAAGAGTATGCAAGGACTGGGACATGAAAACACATCATGTAACGGAAGAGAACACTGCCACTGTAAACAAACTCCTCTTTGCATTTCAGCTTTTCCTCTTATATATTTTCTACTATATCATTCAATTTGCCAGTTCCTTGATTTATTTTTCCACATTTTATTGACACCTCTCTGAAATGTGTGCTTGAATTCGGCAAAGCAAACCAGTACAAAACGCAAGACATTGTGAGCAATATTAGCTAAAAAATCTACCAGAAATAGTAGACCATATGGGTACCTTTTGGGATGCTTATTTCAACATACTACAATTTGGGACATACTGATTCTCATCTCGGATACTATTTAGTATGGATTGTATGCCAATTGAGATGCAGGGTATATATGTGTTTCCACTGTAGTTACCTTCTTTGGAAACCTCAGGAGCTTCAGGCACAGTTATTGGGTTGGTGGGTCAATTGCTGACTGCAAACCACTGGGTTGCTGTACTGGAGCTTAGAGGAAGCAAGTGTTAGTCTTCACCCTCCTTGGTTGGTAGCTGTATAATAAGGGAGAGCTGGCTGGTGGGTGGGAATTGGAAGGTTACCAAATGGTTAGAAGTCAAACAAAGGATCTTTAATCAGCCCTGCCAGGATTTTGCGATTGCAGAAATGAATGCAATATCAAGGAAACGCCACAATATTTGGATGAGCTTGAAAATGTCTTAAATTATTGCAAATTTTCTGCAGATTTGGGCCAAGACACATCATGTGACGTGCATCGCAACGTGCATTCAGCCAAAGCCTGCTACGATTCACGTACGCCGAACAGGAGTACAGCGAAAAAGGCCTCATTTACCAACAAAAGTCCCTGTGAAAAACAATTTTGTGCAATTGCAATTTCATCAATTCAAGTAGTTTTACGCAAAAAAAAAGCACAAGAAACTCCTCAAGTTGCATCGCATGTTTTTTAAAAAGCCGCAGCAAAATCAAGCATTTTTGGCAGCAAAAATAACAAAAAAAAAAAAGTGAAATGTGAAATCCTGTACTGACTGTTTAGTGTGCTAAATGTAACTTTAAAAATAAATAAATAAAGTGTTTATGTTCCTCAAACTGAAATTAGCCTTCTAACTTAAATTAGAAATCTAACCTTCCAGAAAACAGTCTGGGTTCCGGGAAAGGTTCCAGTATTAGACATATGCCTTTATTCACAGTCAGAGTAAATCCATAACCATTTAGTAGTCTGTGTGTAAATGTGCCGTAAGTGAGCACTCTATGAGCCACTCTGAACACAGTCATATGATTAGGTGTCACATGATAGACTTCTGCATGACCTTGATTCAATGTGTGTAGGATAAAAATAAAAACTATTATAAACTTTCTTCCTCTTTTCCAGATCTTTCCTTCCACTCTATATCAATCTGTCTAATGACCTGAGAAGCGTATAGACACAAGCACAGCCCTCCCCATTCCCACCCAACCAAGCTTCATCCCAAAAATCACAGGCTAAACTAAACAAAAGCAGGAGTTATCATATCCTTCCCCGTTGGGATGTGTCACTGATTCCTCTCTCTCTGTCATTGTCATTCCTGCAATCTCTGTCTTTCTTCAGTTGTTTGTATTGGGCAGCCTATGACTATCATGGTGTAATCACTCCCTACAGGATTCCACAGAGTTTTTGTTGATATTGTTGCGGCCAGAAATGCTTACTTTTGCTGCGTCGTTTTTAGAAGTATGCGATGCGCAGATTTTTGTGCTTTGTTTATGGAGAACAACTTGAATTGGAAGCGAAATTGCATAATTGCATTTGCACAAAAGGTCTTTCGCAGTTATTTTTTGTTGGTAAATGAGACCTTTTAGCTGTACTCATGTTTGACTCTTGTGAATTGAAGAGGGCTTTGGCTGAATGCATGTTGTGATGACATCACATGACGCGTCTTGGCCCAAAATTACAAGCTCCTCCAAATATTGCGGAGTCTGCTTGATTTTGTGTTAATTTATGCGATTGCAACATCGCAAAATCCTGGATGGACTGTATAATGGCTGCATTAGTTTAGCTTGAAGAGGAGAGACAGTGTGTCTGTGTGGCCTTGGGGGATAAAGGATATGGGGATGTATCAGCAAGGTTTAGTTAAGAAAACTATCCAGTGGAGTGCAGAGTGTGTGTGTGTGTGTGTGCCTGCATTTTCCCTTGACGCCAGCTCAGCCTGCTCGGAGGTCTTCATCAGAGAAAAGTGTAATTAGGTGTTATGCTAGGATTTCAGGACAGAGCGGCATGAAAGAGATACGAGTGTGGAATTATGCAGCATGCTGGAATTAAGATCAGACAGAAGCCTAGTTGGCATCAGTGCCCGGGGAACACACAGTAACACTACACTGATGAGTTTACTGTCAACACGGATAAGGTGTCATGCAGGGGCTTGTTTCCACCCAATGTGTGTACGGCGCATTAACATGCACAAACACACACATACCCACACACATAGCTGTTAAGGGGCATGAAGGAGGACCAGGCACACGTTTGTAGATTTTAAACTCCTCTCCCCTCAACCTCAAACCTCACAGTTACTGCAGCCTAAGGGTTAGTGTTCTGTCTGTGTAATTAAGTCTTGCACACACACACACACACAAACACACACACACACACACACACACACACACACTGACATGCTGAAGCTTGTTTGCCTGCATTAAAATCTCCAAAGTTTTAGCTATAGCAGCTCGAGCTGCATTGACAGATACACACTTGTTGTGTTATTATTTGGATCAGTGCTCTCTAAAGGTTTCAGACAGATTAAGCACATATTATACACAACTTGATACCTTCTCTTAATTTTTCATTTTGCACACTATTTGTGTACAAAATTCCCACAACAATTTGAACTGACTCATATTATAAAAATCTCCACTAACCAAAAAAAAAAAACAACAACACGTTCTTCTTGTGTTTTTTTAGACTCTAAGAACTTGCAGGTGAGAAAATGTGAAAATGTGAAATCTGTACCTAATGCGGTTTCTGCTTATTTCTCACTGAATTGATCTCCGACACACTGGATATGTACTAAAGTGCATACTATCATTCTGAGTAGCTGGTCACTCCACTATATAAACTGTTATGTTGCGATGCACTATGTTAACTTACTAATTAATAAACCCGGTATGCAAATTGGGACAATGCACAATATTGTGTCTAGAAACTCAGAATAAGTATGAAGAGTCTGCAGAAATACAGAGAAATGTTGCAAAGTGGCAAATAGACCTCTTAACTCTATAACAAACCATTTGCTTATATTTTTCTCAGGCAGCATAGCAAACACACCCATGTTGGTTTGACTGCAAGCATTTACAGTCATTATTTCATGGTTTCATGACAAATACTTAATCAGCATGCTCAGCTTTATAATAGCAACAGATTGCAAAAGATTTCACAAAAGATTTCACCGATATTTGCGTGTATGAAATGCTTCTTCTTTTGTTGACAAGGCAAGCTAATGAATATTAATGAGCATCGGGCAATCTAGTTTATGAATGTTAATGAGTAGCGAGTAGTGTCAGTGAGTTGTAGAGGTTGAAAATGGAATATCACAAGAATATATTTAAAAAATTCGCAATTGTTTAGGAGACATATATGCCTGAAAATGATAACCTATAGGATCTTTTAACACGTATAAACCTCTAAAGAGACAGAACTCTGAGTTGTCTTCAAAGCTGTGCTTGTTTTTGTGCAGAGAGAGGACCGCTCTTATTGTTTTTCATGAGAACGGTCTGAGGAGTCAACAGGTGGTCTGACTGAACTAGCTTCAACACCTTTAACAGCTCATCCTGAATGCTGCTCCACCTAGCCTCACATCCTGTGAGAAATGCTAACGCTGTCGACACAAAAGTGTCTTAGGAGCCGTGTAGAACAAACAGCTCCTGTAGCTTCCCAGGTGTCTTTGGATGGACAATCAGAGGTCAGCGTGGTTTCTGAGTCGACTTCCTCCCAAAACAAATGATAATGGCATTGTTGTGGCTGTTTCTTCATTCAAGGCTAACCACTACTGAATTTCCATATCAACCATAGTTTGGATTTTTTTTGTTGTTGTTGTTCACAGTGGATTTAAAATTTTTTTATCAAACTACTACGAACACCCAGGTGCATCACTGCGAATTACAAAAACACATCCAGATTGTGGGAACAGCTATAAATGTATATTAAACACACTCGTAAAAAACCAGTCATAAACAAAGGTATGTATTCAGTATGAGGAAGATCAAATTAGCTTACAGCGCAGACTAGCTCTTAACATGCAGCTTCGTTTTTTCAGTGCTATGTGTATGAATAGAGAGCCCAGCCAAGTAATCTTGGCTTGCATTAAAATAAGTGACTCATGGCTGTAAGTGTTACTTGCACACACTGATTAGAATTCATTCATCACTGATGGGTGTAAAATGTACCCTTAAAGAGGCACATGGAATGGTTCCTACCCTGCTATTTTTACAGATTGCAGATTTGTAAGCTTAAGTGGCAGCTTTTGCACATTGCCTGTCTTGTTCCAAAGCATTTCTGACCTAAACAAATGGACTAGGTGTATTTGGTCAAAAACCTAGCCTTTAGAAGCAAAGAAATGGATGCAGTGTTTAATTTGACAAACTGAATCAGTGGCTGCTCAGCAGTCAAGGTACTGCACTAATGACTGGGCAGTCAGAGAGCGGCTGTTAACCCTCTACTGCTCTAATACTGTGTTGTATTGTATCTTACTTGTGTGTTACTTTTGTTCAAAGTAAATGAATACGTGTAAAATCTGTCTTTTAGGTTGGATATTTCAAAGCATTAATTTAGTGGTCGGAATGTCATTGAGTACACCTACATGTTTAGTTTCGTTATTGTTAGTTACTGATCAATTCCGAAACATATAGTGAGTCATTTATTAATTTGTTCAGTCATGTTAAACTGAAAACTAAAGAGTCAAACTAAGAGTCTCTCTCTCTCTCTCTCTCTCTCTCTCTCTCTCTCTCTCTCTCACGCTTTCTCTCACGCTTTCTCTCTCTCTCTCTCATCTTTTATTTTTCGGGATGTTCCTTGGGCGTGCGGTTTCCTGTCGTCTTTACTGGCACGCTGGGTGTTAGGTTGAAAGGGTTCTCTGCCACTTCCAGTCTGGTTTCTTGTCTGTCAGGGTCCTAAACATAAACAGTTAGCTGCTGTTCATGTCCCCTTAAAAAAAGCCCTAGTGTTTTTGTGAATCAAGCATCCCTTATGGAAATATACAGAGTGTCCCAAATGTCTCAGTACATAGGAGAAATGAACACTTTTTTGCAAAATGTCTTCCGAATTTTTTCACACTTACATTATATTATATATATTTTTAAATTTCAGATAGCCTTTATTGAAGGAATTATTGCATATTGAAATCATTCTCATGGCTGGATCGGGAAGCTGTCGCAAGGTTGCGATGGACTTTAACAGGAAACATGGTGAGCACATCACACACAACAATGTTGCCAAACTTATTAACAGATTCAAAAAGACTGGAAGTGTGGCGGACCAACCGAGAAGTGGACGTCCACGAACATCCACTGACGAAGGCACAACCGAAGTGGTGCTGGCAAACATACCTCCCTATGTATGGAGACTTTTAGGACACCCAGTAGTGTACTTTACTACACGTTTTAATGTTTTAAGTACAATATATGTACAGTAAATTATATCATAGAATTCTAGGGTGTTCTATATAATTTTAATGTTTTAAGGAAATATGCACATGAAATCATAGAATACTAACATGTATTATTTTATATACTATGAAGTACTTTTTTTTGGACAAAAAAATATAGCTTTAAGTAAATCTATTATAGGTTTTAGCTTGATATGTAGTACACTAGCCATATGCTAAAGATACATGATTAAGACATGTGATAAAGCTGCAAGCCTGTTTTAAAAAATATTTGTTCGATGCTTTGTTTAATTATTCATGTAGCACATTTAAAGGAAAAGTTTCAGCCAAAATGCTGCATATATGAATTTGAATAATCAAAAGCTCTTCTCTACATATAAAGTGAGTAAGAGTGTGTTCAGGACACATTTCCGTATTTCCTGGATTACAATTTGTTTACATAAAAACATAACAAACAAATTAGTTTCATAACCATATCACTTACTGGCATGGTGCTGCAATGTAGCATTGCCACCTTACCACTTACACCTTATAGGGTCCCCTGTTTGATCATGAACTGCAGAGTTTTTGTCCATATTCTCTCTGTGTTCACGTGGGTGCTTTCTGGGTTCTCAGAGGATTAGATTCCTCTGCGGTAAGGTTGTAGGTGTGAATGAATGTGAGAAAGTGTGTATGCATGGTACCGTGTGAAGGACTGATGTTCTATCCATGATGAATTCTCCTGCATCGCTCCCAAGGTTTTCTGGGATTGGCTCCAGACCCACCCTCGACCCTGACCAGAATAAAGTGGCTACTTTATGAAGATGAACGAATGAAAGGTTGATGGTAATTCATGCTTTTACTACTGTCTGGCATTTACCCAGAATGCATGAGCTTGGTGCCCTTATCAGACTCATGATTGTACAGATCACACTGTGAAGGCCACTGCAGATACCTTCAGCAAGCACTCTTGTTTATTTGACAAATGTCACCTGTGGATGTAGGGTATTAGTCTTTAGAAAACAAAACATGGATAACAGTCATGGACTATCCAAGGCCATGTATGAGGACTTGGGTACTCAACATGCGAGCTGATATCACCCTCACTGGCATCCATCTTTTCAACTGTTCATTGAGTAGCATAGTTATCCTGTTTCAGGATCAGCCTGGCTTCTGACCATATAGGGACAACACATCTCACTCTGTCCATGTATCAGCTCTAAATGTGAGCTCTGCTGGCTTTTCTGTCCATCGCCATGGGCACCATGTGAGAATGGTAGCTAGGCATAATCCTGCTGACAGCACTGTGGTAATCTGAGAGGGAGGATGATGTTCAGTTATGTTAGTCATGTGAGCTGTCATTATTTCCTGGTGGAAAACATCAGCCATAAGGAATTTATTCCATCTGTATCACCATGAGGCACAAAGTCAAAGATAAAGTCAAGTAACTTCTTGTATTTTTACCCAAAGGAGGGCATATTTTGTTTGTTCACATAGATTAAACGAAAAACAGTTTTTGAAAACCTAATGATCGCCATTATAATGCCATAATAACTTATAAACATGAAAACAACCTGTAGATTGAATTAAGATGCTTGCAGTAATGATTTCCTTTACAGTAACTAAAATCTGATCTTAAATACTGTTTATTGTGAGGAAATGAGATTTACTCTCAACTGAAAATATTTCACAAAAATAACAGCACAGTTTACGTTTTGCGAACCGGTAAATCGCTCTTTCCTTTAGCTTTGGGCAGAGCACAGGAGACAAGCACGTACTGTGAGTTTCCTCCCTGGAATGAAAACACGCAGAAGGAGATGGTGAGAGACATCACAGGAAGCCGTGAGTAGTAGAAACCGACTTCCGCTCTTACTGTTCTGCTTGATTGACACTGAAATTGAGCTTTGGCAGCAGAAATGAGTAATCCAGAGCAGATAACAGATTTGAGTTAGGACTCAGTGTTAATTAGTGACAGGGAGATTCCAGAGGTGCGGTCTGCATAAAAGGTTTAAATAGAATTGTAGAATGAGAGTCAAATTGAATTATAGCACTAAAAAGGCAAGAGTTATCGATGTGCTTTTCCCATTGTACAATGGATACAGAAAGTCTACACACCCCTGTTAAAATTGCAGTTTTGTGATGTAAAAAAAAAAAAAAAAAAGATAAATCGTGTCAGATTGTTTTCCACCTTTAATGTAATATAGCAATCTTTTTTTGGGGGTGGGGGGGATGGAGCAAGACAATACTTAGAGAAAACATAGAAAAACAGCTCATTGTTGTTGTGGTGAAGCTTTATTTAACATTTTGGGTGTCTGTGCTTTGTAACAGTCAGAGGTAAATCTGTAACTTTAGGCTTTCCACCATGGGAGAGTCTTCAGGAAGGAGGACTTTGCATTTTATTTTTGTTTTATTAACTTCGAGAGAGGGGGAAAAAAAACAGAGGTTGTTGAGAGAATGACTGTTTATAACGCCTTCCATATAAATAAGTGATAATAGGAACTATACCAGATCAAATGTGACTATAAATGGTTGAATTGTATGAATTAAATTCAATTAAATATTATGATCAGCATGAATTATTTTTCCAATAACAGCACACCCCTTCATGTTTTATTCCTTATTCATCCTTTTTCAATATACAGGTCAAGCAATGGGAAAGCAATGTAAGGCAGGTTTTGATTTTTATTTAGACATGTTTTACATTACAGAAAACAGTGTAAAACAATTACACTGCATGTAAAACTTAAAAGTTTGAATGTGGCACAGATTGCTTTCTGTGGTTTAGAATTTAGTGAGAGGGCAGTGTTCCGTCCCCCTCCCTCATGCTGGAATACATTTCTGAGAGGTTTACTGGTGGACTAGCCAGGCGCTCTGGCTCTGCGTTCAGGTGCCTGAGGAGATGCAGTTTATCAGATTGAAGCATAGAAGGGGAGAGAGAGAAATATCTGTACTCTGTCACTGACGGGCAGGGTCACATCAGAGAGCAACAGGATTGCAGCTCTCTATTCATAATACACATCCCTTATTGTGGGTGTTATGGTAAAAATGTCGTAGAAACCTTTGTTTTAAATACATGCAGGCAGAGCAGTAGATTGATATTATCGTTGCTCTGCTGTGACTTCGGTGGCATCTGATACTAATCTCAATTTTCATGAACGTGTCTCCACCTGACTGATGAAAATGAGTTATGGGACTTCGTGGAGTCGAAGTCAGTATGTGCGGTAACATAAGCCGATTCATTTATATCCAGATGTTGCTTTCAGTCTGACATTTTTCCGAAATGTATGCTACATCTAGTAATGCTAATGTTACATTTAAGGCAGGGGTTCTCAAGGTTTTCATAGCCAGGGACCTATTTAGCAGTAAAATAAATTACATATATATGTACAATAGGATTTTCGCTATGTAAAGCGTTTTATTCCTGGTCCACACTGACAATATTTATAGGCTTTTTATTGTTGAGTTACTGAGGTTTGAATGAAATACATTCAATTCAATTGACCAGTGACCAAATAACTACAATTCAGTTATATATTTATAACTATAATTCAGCTACATTCAAGCTCAATGTGAACAGGAATGGAAAAAAACACACATCTCAATAAATAAAAGAGTGCATTCCTTAGATTAGAGATTCCCAACATTTGTGCAAACCAGATCAGGCCAGTGTGTGGGAGGTGGAGAGAAAAGGAGGGGAGCGGGATCAGTTACTGTGATAATGTGATTGATTATGATTTATTGTTGGAGATAGTGATAGTCATAGAGCACCCATCCATACACTTTTTTTTAAAGGTTAAATCTAGAAGTGATCTATGGTTTGTACCCTTAAAGTTTATACGTAGAACATACAACACAGTGTTTCCCATTAAATGATTTTTAAGGAGATGTGAGTTTCCTTCCTGGAATGAAAACACGCAGAAAGAGATGGTGATAGACATCACAGGAAGCAGTGTGGAGTACAAACCGACTTCCGCTCTTACTGTTCTGCTTGATTGACACTGAAATTGATCTTTGGCAGTAGAAATGAGTAATCCAGAGAAGATAGGTTTGTGTTTATGTCATTTTGTGCGCTTTTTCCAGAAGGCTCATTCAATAAGTTTTTGATTCACTCAAGTCTTTGCCCCCTCTGTGGCAAGCCTACTGTCCTTAATGTGAGCAGCTAGCAAACAACATCATGGCCTGGTGTGTGTGAACCTCTGCTTTAGACCACCAAAGTCAAACAAATGATTTTTTTTTACCTAGCGCCCGTTAGACTCATGAACATAGTGTAGATGTATCACTTTAGCTGGGTAAATAGAAAATTCCACTTTTAGTGGTTAAATGTTAGAGATGTTGATATGGAAGGGATTTTAATGATACATGTGATGTGGCTTGCAATTGAATTTTACTAACAGTGTAACAGTAACCTTATATACCTTTCAAAAAACAATTCATTTACATTTTAGTAAATGTATTTATTATGGAAATGGAGAAAAAATTAAACCATCAGTAACAACTGAGGTAGTTAGTGATATACAGAATTGAAAATACCTGGAGATATCTGAGAAAAGTGTATGATGTATAACAATATTATACGGCGGCTGTAGCTCAGGTGGCAGAGCGGGTTGTCCACCAATCGTAGGGTTGGCGTTTCGATTCCCGGCCCACATGTCTCCACATGCGGAAGTGTCCTTGGGCAAGACACTGAACCCCAAGTTGCTCCTGATGGCAAGCTAGCACCTTGCATGGCAGCTCTGTTACCACTGGTGTGCGAGAGTGTGTGTGTGTGAATGGGTGAATAAGAAACAGTGTAAAGTGCTTTGTAGAACTGCTAAGGTAAAAAAAAAAAAAAAAAGCTATATATAAGTGCAGACCATTTACAATTGACCAATGTCTCTGCCAACTAACTGGAACTCTCAAACACACTTGGTTTACTAATCCTGTGTTCCTCAAGCAAATGGAACAAATTTAGCCTTTAACTCAACTAACTGGAATAACTAAAGACAACGAAAGCATTAATTGACTAGTATAGTTAACAAATTTCTAGCTTAGTCTTTAGGACCTCACAAGAAGTGAGAGGCAGAAAATTAGAATACCTGCATCTCCTCCTCTCCTCCTCCTTCTGTCCTCTCGTCTCATTTAGTCTACTATAGGCAGGAAGGGCTGCTTGTAGCTCTGTTTGTTATCATCCTACAGACAATGAGGAGGAATCTGAGGACAAAGCGAGGGGAAAGTGTGCTTTCCACAGAGAACACAGTCAGCATCCCCCACTACTCCTGCGCTTTATTAGCTCACATTCAGTTACTCAGGCACTTTGGCTTTACTTTGGATTGAAATAGGTAGTAGTAGAAATGAAGCAATTTGTTAATCAGAGGCAAATTCCTTGCTTAGCAGAAGCTGTGCTGCAATGACTGCATAGTTACGCACAACTGAAGGATATGTTTGAGGCCACTAATGTGACGAAATACACAAACACACATACCGAGTGATAGAGGCTGGGGGGCAGGGGCTGGCCATGCTGACTGGGTGTGAGAGACAACTCCTCAAGTTCAGCCCAGCATAGAGGGTGTGTCTGGGAAATCCTAAATCACTCCCCTGAGGGGGAACACGGGGCAAGAGAGAGAGAGAGAGAGAGAGAGAGAGAGAGAGATCTTAAGACTTAAGAGAAAATCGCTGGCACAGTTCATAGAGTGAGGCCAGCAGCAGCAGAACAGGAGTGTTTCTAGGGAAGGTGAAAGCTGTTTGCTGGGTTCATTAGTCTTGTCAGAGGGAGTTTTGCACTCGTTCATCATGCTTGCTATAGAGCTGTGACGAGGGGGAAAATACACATCTGTCTGTTTACCAGGATTCTCCAGTTTCCTTTCAGCCAGGTAAGCTTCAGAGTTCCAAATATTATGACTTTAGTTACATTTTAGATCTAAGGTCTTTTTTTTGTTTGTTTTGTTTTTAGTCTAATCAAGCCCATGATTGGATACAAATCAAATAATTAATTACAGATCAGTTTCAGTTCATTTACATGTAGATTAACTGTAGACAGATAAGCAGGCATAAAACATAAAGGGCACTTCTGACTGTTGCTGTGTTTGTGTTTTTGCACTAATTTATGAATGTCCAGGAGTTAGTGGCCGCAGAGTGTGTGTGTGTGTGTGTGTGTGTGTGTGTGTGTGTGTGTGTGTGTGTGTGTATACACTCCAGACAACCAGACTGGCAGACACCACTGTGAGTTTTAATAACTTTTCTCTTGGCTCTGCTCATGTCCTGAATGCGACACTGTGGGGAGCATCATTGCAGCAAGTGGTGTGTGTGTGCGCGTGCGTGTGTGTGTGTGTGTGTGTGTATGCGTGTGTGTGTGTGTGTGTGCGTGTGCGTGTGTGTGTGTGTAAAGATGCCCATATCCTCTCACAACACCCTGCTAAACACTTCTCAACAAAAGCAAGGATTCCTGAATAGTATTTTCTCTGTCATTTAGTGGTAAAGATTCCAAACACAATCCAGTGTTTGTAAATGTCAGTAACTTGTCAAAACTTGCTGTTGAGGACTGTGGAATTATACTGAAGGAAAGGGGGATGTGTGTGTGTGTGCGTGTGTGTGTGTGTGTGTGTGTGGGGGGGGGTGTTGGGGTCTGCTTGCTTTTGCTTTATTATAGTCAGTCCCAGCATTTGTGGTGTGGTTACGGGTTACGGGGGTTATGTAGTGATGAGCAAACGGGCGTGTAACATGTGATCTCAGCGTGCAAAATAACTACTTTTAGCAAGGGAAGTGTGTTGTGTTCACCGCTCTGCCTGTATTTTTGCACTTCCTCAACTTATAAGAGTAGATGGACAGAGACTCTGCAGAAGCGGACTATAAGGACATTAAGCTGTGATTTGTGGCCATCAGCTCTTGTGGCTCTGTATTATAGGCAAGAAAAGTTGAATGGAGAAAGTGTCGTGACTGGGGTTGAGGAAGCATGTTGATGTATTGCTGCCCATATGGTCAGTTCTGTGTGTGAAGAAGAGCAGTGGGGTGCAGTGGACACTTAGAACATTCAGCTTCTGTCTGGTGTTGATTTGCAGCTGTGGTGGGATGTAAGATTGTTTGCTTGTTTGTTTGTTTTTAGAACGCACGATTAAAACAACAGAACCTTGACCAATGTGCTGTACAATCAAAATGAATACAATTATAAAATTAAGACATAAATGTAACACAACAGATAACATCAAAGCATGATTATGCATACAGACAACAATGGAAATGTACAGAATATTCCAAATTAAGCGAGAGCCTCATTCTATGTTAATCAGTGGAACCAAACGCTGATGCGAGTAGGAGTAATTTCAGATTTCGTTTAAAAGATCCTAGAGAAGATGCTAATCTTAAGTGTAGCGGTAAGTTATTCCGACGCCTAGGAGCCGCCACTGCATATGCCCGATCACCATTCAATTTTAATCTGGTTCTAGGAACGTCTAAATCATCTGACTTTATGACCTTAGAGTCCTCTGTGGTTTATGTATATGAAGATGCTCTGAATATGGAGGAGCCAAATTGTGTAACGCTTTATATACTAGAATCGGTCATTTAAAATCAATCTGATATTGAATTGGCAACCAGTGAAGTGAGGCTAAAATAGGTGTTACATGCTGCTTCTTAAGAGTATCTGTTAAAAGTCTAGCAGCAGCATTCTTGATCAATTGAAGACGAGTTAACAGTGAGTGGCTCACACCCACATACAGAGCATTACAATGTAAATATGGTGATATCTGTGGTGATGTCTATGGTGATATCTACAGTATAGTAGTGTCTATGGTGATGTCTATGGTGATATCTATGGTGATATCTACAGTATGGTAGTGTCTATGGTGATATCTCTGGTGATATCTACAGTATGGTGATGTCTATGGTGATATCTCTGGTGATATCTACAGTATGGTAGTGTCTATGGTGATATCTCTGGTGATATCTACAGTATGGTAGTGTCTATGATGATGTCCATGGTGATGTCTGTGGTGATATCTACAGTATGCTAGTGTCTGTGGTGATGTCTATAGTGATGTCTAAGTCTATGGTGATATGTACTGTATGGTATTGTCTATGGTGCTGTCTATAGCAATGCCTATGTTGATGTCTATGGCATTGTATATGGAGATGTCTATGGTGATATATATTGTATATATACACTTATCATGATATCTATGGCGAGATTGTATCAGTCTAAAAGTGCAAGCTAAAGTAGAATAGAATAATGTCAAAGTGGACTATAGAATTAGCATATGGCAGCAGTACAAGGCTGAAAAGGGTCAAAAATAGGCCAATTTTTTTTTTTGATGTTAAAAAGCAAGCTATTTAACATTAGACTTACCATTATATTGTTAGCCACTCCTGTCTTTTCTTATTGGATTAGATAAATTAATTATGTTACCTGAGTGGACAGGTTTTCCATCAGTGACTTTGACAGCAAAATATGGTATAAAAACTTTAGGTCTAAAAAGTTTACATAATTAAATGTGGATTTGCATTTCACACACACACACACACACACAAACAGAACATTACAGTCATGGCCAAAAGTTTGTGATCACTTGACATATATAATATATAGTATAGTGATCGCAAACTTTTGGCCATGACTGTATGTATAAAATTGAAATAAAAGGTTGTAGAGGTTCAAATCCAAAAAGACCACGAGAGAACCCTGTTTGGGTCTTGTAGTAGGGATAAGGATAAAATTGGTGGATAAATTTGTGGATAAAATGTGTTCCACAAAGTAACCCAAAATGTTAGAATGAATTCCCAATCATCTAATAGAACCAACCACCAGTGAGAAGCATTAACATTGTTCTTATGGATTTGATCTTTTGTTTGTTCCATCTGAACTCCACTGTTTCACTCTTTCAGTCTGTCTTGCTTGATGCATGGCTCTGGCCTGAGAGCTCTTTAAACCCACACACTCACCCAGGCTTTTGTCCATAGTGAGCAGGTTTGAATTAATTAAAGGAGAACTGCATTATTCACGAGATTCCCACCAGCTCCCGTGGGGGGTAGATGGGCCGTGAGAGGACACAGCTCGAGAATGGTGAGCTTGTTGTTTTGAAATACACAGAATTTTCCCCTCCTTCATGTATTTAACCTTTTGGTGTATGTGCCTCGTTGTTACTCAATGTCTCTGTGTTTTCTGAAAGCTGTTTATGCTTTAAAGACAATTCTGATCTGTGTGAAGTGCGTAATGTGACCTAGTCATGGTGTGTTATTGTTGCTAATCCAATCCCTGCATGATTGGACAATACTAGCATACTTGTTTCCAACTAATCTCTATAAGGAAACTTTGAATGGAAACAGGAATCACAGGTCAAGCCACGGGGTCATTTTAACAGCGAACCGTAAAATAAATTTCAGTAGTGATTACAGTGATAATTCCTCTATAAAAAGCCAATGCACTAAGATGACAATGTATGAGCGACAGGGAAATGACCTGTGTAGGTCTGTGTGTGTGTGTGTGTGTGTGTGTGTGTGTGTGTGTGTGTGCACGCGTGTGCACATATAGCATAGAAGATGATGTCAGGAACAAACAGGTGCCTTTGAATGGCTGAAAAGTGAGAGCAAAAAAGAGCCATAGGGAAAGAAAAGAAGGAAGGGAGGGATAGAGATTTATTTCAAAAGCAAATATTGTAATTGATGTGCTTGGGGGATGTCCTTTTAAGGCCGTTGCCTTAAAACAATTAGCTGAGAATGTCGTTGTCTTTTATTCTGCTTTATACATGATCCCTGATTAACAATGCAATTTATCAGTTACCTGGTAAACTCTCAGTCTGAGAGTTTTGTACACTTGCACTTGCATCTAAGATACGTTCATTCATGTAAAATACTCTAATGACACAACATTTCCCTTGTTTAAAGTCAGAAATGATCAAGGCAAGACAAAAAGAAAACAACGTTTTCAACGGGTCCTTCTTAAAAAAATATTAGCATCACATCTTTGAATGCTGTTGGAGGGTTTTGCTTGGAAAAAGTTAGTGGTGAATAACACGGTTGGCCATTTGCAACGTTAGTCAAATGGGTTCTTGTCCATATTTAGTGATGAAAAGTACCAAACTTTAAAAGTACCATGATCTCAGGACTTATTAAGTGTTTAGCTGGTGTAATTAGAGCCAACAGCTGTCTCTCTACCACACACAGTGAGGAGCTCCTCTGGGCAGCACCATCTCAGATACCAGCCTTTGGTTATATAAAGCATGGTGCTTGACCCACAATGCATTCCAGTGGAGAGGGAAAAAAAGCTTAATTACTTTATGTTTCAGGCATGAAGGGCACTCAGTGTGTGCTGCTTGCAATAGGAATGTGTTGTTAGAGCAGGTAGGGTGTTGTTTTGGATAAAGGTTAAGAACTAGTACTCATTCTTGATGTTTATGAACACTGTCATGGTGTTTCAGTCACACTGAGATGATCCCTGATAAGTAGGTGTGAGGACGTGAGCTATCCTGTTGCTCACCTCCTCTTGTCACAATGCCGATCATACTGGATTGAATGAGTAATACAGCATGGCTCTGACTCACATAGCCATCATATCCAGGAACATAGAAGATATGGAATATTTTTTGTTGTTGCTATCTTGGTGCTATTGCAAAACCTCATTCTCACAGTAGGCTATTTCTTTAGTTCAATATGTTTTTTTTTTTTTAATCTCTTTACAAAACTGAGCTCAGAAATTGGACATTTCTTCTTTAATTCCATGATTATGTAGATGGCCCCTGATCCTACATGATTGTCTCTCAGCCTTATGCCAGCATGTACATGGAAAAGAAGTAATAATACTGCAAGGGATTTCTAACCAGCTATAATCATCACTCAGGCATCACTCACAGTGATATGTGGATGCTCCCATATGCTATCTGAGCCATACCACATGAAAAGCAGCAGGAGTGAATGGAGTATTGCGTTTCAAGGCGCCGGACACTCCAGGTGCTCCAGGTGTGGCAGTCTGCTGTGTAAACACACAGCTCAGGTCCTTAGAGTGTGGATGGTGTCCCTGATCAAACTCAAGACCTCCAGGGAGGATTTAGTGATAAAATATATGGTAGGATACATGGTATTAGCTTAGAAAAAATTCATTTGGAACAGGAAGAGCTTCAGGAGACTGAATAGAAAAGGTTCATGAGAGAAGTGAGGATGACTGTTTGTAATAAGCCCATAATTGTATTTATGATAATAGTCAGTAAGATGAAAGGTGTTACAGTGTTGCATGGGAACAGGGGAATGACAGCACTTGTGGAACAAACTGGTGTAATGTCAGGCTGGAATCTGCCTTTGGTTGGAATGAGATCATGACTTTAAGAGAGAAATTGTCATGGTCTGAGATTGAGTTTCAAACACACACACACACACACACACACACACACACACACACACACACACACACACAAAGGGACAAAGTGTGAGTGAGCAGAGCACTTGAATGCGGTTAATATGCACAAAGACTCAACTTATGTCTAGGGCAGTGAAATCACAAATCCACAATTTTCACCTAATTCAAATATCTATATATATCTATAACATTGGCCTAGTATTAAAACGCCTGTATATTACTATTATAGGCTTTTGGACCCCACTGTATATAGTCTGTTCTCTGCTACCAAATGCACATTAATATCCATTAACTTGCTAATCACTGTCTCAAAAATGAAGTATTTTGCAGACGCTGTCTTTACAAAATCACGTGTGTGTTTTCAATGTTTCAACACCCTTCGGGTATAAAGTTTTGTTTTTTGGGAATAAATTAAGAGATACCTTGCATCTTGTACTAAATAGTATGTGAAAATAGTGTGCCACCAGCTGGGGTGTGAAAAATAATTGATAGCTTTAAGCTGCTGTATAAATAATTTAATAGGCTAGCAAAGTGATTTGCGCATAACTCTGATGCTAAACTAGTCCTTCTCTATGTCATCATTTCCAAATTAGTGATGGAGTTGCCCCAGATTCTGAACAAAGTTGGTCACGTATCGTATTGTAACAGATTCAGTGTCAATAAAAATCGTTTCATATCATATCATATATCATATCATGTGTCATATCATATCGTATATCATATATCATAGCATATCATATATTATATCATATAACATAGCATATCATATATCATAGCATATTATATTATATCATATATCATATCGTATCATGGCAGATTCAGTGGTATTGTGAAATATCGAATTGATGTCTTAATAATCAAAATCATATGATTTCATATGGAAGTCTGAGGTGTAAACCCCTAGAAGGTTGTGTGATGTATGTTCATTTGCCACCATTGGCCAATCACAGTGACTTATTCAGATGTATCTTGTGAGTGACACTTATTTGTGTTGTATGTTAATTACAGCTATAGGCTATAGGAGTTATTCAGATGATTCTTTAACATTGTGTAGATAGTCAGTGAATTGCATGTAAAATTAAGGAAAGTATTTGTCAACCAAAGAAACAGACCTGGTACATATTTCACATCTCAGTGTTGCTTAAGAGTAGTTTCTTTAACATTTTACTGCAGAGATTCTCAAGAGAGATGTAGATATACAGAGTGTGAAAAAGGAGAGGTGAACATGACTTAACTCGAGCTGTTTATGTACAAATTGTACAGAGATTTCATTTTAATTGCAAGCACTTTGGCAAATGGCATGAATCTGATCAGATTAGCTCTGCTATTTTTATTTGAATTTTTTTTACAAGAAGACAAACAAACCCTTAGTGTGTATTGTGAATCCTAGTAAATACATACATGACTAGGGCGTTTGTGGTTGAACATGTGAGAACAAGTGCAGAGATGTTATCAGACAGTGATTGTAGATCTGCAAGTAAATGTCTCTGTCTTGTGTGTAATGTTAAGGGCCTCACTTTTATGTCCAATTAGTGGTCCCACAGGCAGGCTGTGGAATGCTGAGGTAAACAGTTTTTGGAGAAAATGTGCTGCTCATGTGGTCTGAAAGATCCCTTCTAACCACCCATATTCATCAGCCTCTCAGAGCTCTGTAATAGGAGTAAAGAATAATTGGTATATTTGCCTCCTATTTTTTGCTTTGGTGAAGAAAACACAGCACCAACGTGGTCCTATTGTGATATCCATAAGATGTGCTTATCCATCAACACTATACTACCTGTTCATACTTCCTGCTAAACACCAGTAGTAATTACAACCAACACTGAAATGGATTAGTCATGTTTTTCCAACAGAGCCACAAAAACCATACTTTCCTCAGATAACCTATTAAATTCCAACCCATGCAGGAAGTATAAAGCAGATGCATCTGATTGTGGTTGCAGACTAACTAACACATGTCTAAACCTGACTGGAATAAATCAGGATTTATGATCATATGTGATGTATTGTCCTCTTCAATGTCTTCCACAGAACTGAGAATGATGGCTGAAGGGAAGTTTGCCAGCCTGCCCAGGAACCTGCACATGGGCCGCCAGTGCACGTTGGCCGCCTCCATGGACCTGCTGAGTTCTGGCATGAAAGAGGTGCCTTCCACCAGCTATCAGGGAATCTCTATCCATGGCACCCTGCCCCGAAAAAAGAAGGGAGGTGCTGCCGTCCACTCTAGGACATGGGAGTGCGGGTCACTGCCACACCCCACGCGCTGCCGCCTGCCCGCTTCACCACTCATACACAATATCATAGAAGAGAACCAGCCTTTTCAGACATGGAGGGAGGACTACACAGTACACAGGTATCATCAACACGCAACAACAAGCTATCCATCCATTCATACATATCATATCTTTCTGACATATAGTGACCCAAAACGAAGTCAAAACAAAGTACAGACTAGTGGCAAATTAGAGAAATACCCAGTGTTTTCCTGTGAGAGACATTTACTAATTTTGCTGGCATGGATTGGGTCATTGGGCCATTACCTGGCCCTGATCCACAGGACACAAGCGTTCACTGAACGGTTTGAGTAATGAAAATAATGTAAATCATATGCTATGGCCTTCACAGTCTCCAGATGAACCCAAATGAACACCTATGGGAGATTTTGGAGTGGAGTGTAAGAACACTTTCCACCATCATCATCAAAACACCAACTGAGGAAATTTCTTTTGCAAGAATAATGTTTCCTCCAGTGGAGTTGTTGAATGAGCATATTTATGTTGAAGTGGGTGACATAAATACTGTGTTCATTTACAAAACCAATCTTTAGGAAATCACACATCTTTTAAAGCTGTGTTTGAAGTCAGAAAAATACCAATTTGACACTGTGTTTGGACTAGCTAGTCTCAATAAGCACTAACATTTTTAGACCAAAGCAGGTTTAAAAATATCACTTTGCCCCCAAATTCTGAAATCGAATCCCATGTTGTGCTACTCTACTATGAAAATTACAACCAGAAGAGAACGGGAAACCCAAGAAAATTAGAAACACGCCTGCGTGATACCACTAAATTAAGTTTGCTCCTGTACACAAATATAAGCTTAAGCATGCTAAGTGACAATGGAGTTGGCAGACTGTATGATTTATATCCTTTCCTTTCCTTTTTCAGCAATGTAACACAAGCATGCTCTCAATTAGTCAAAAAAAGTCATAAGTTACAAGAATTTGGCATATTGTAAGAAAGTAAATAAGCATACTGTAAGCAAGTATAAGTGTGTTTGTGTAGTGTAAAAGTAATATTTATGGGATCGGTTAAATAGCCCAAATGGACTGCATCGTAATCTTGTAGCCTTTATATCAAATAAGAGTAAACTTGCTGGATTTCATTTGAATGAAGTTCATACAAATTCTCTTGGATTTGCAACTGGGAGACTGATGTGCTGATTACCCAGCATCCATCACTTGAGGTAATAGCATAACATCTACCTTTCAGGCCTGGATCATTGGCCATTGATTCTTCAAGAATCCTGAATGTTTGATTTACAAGCAGACGCTGTCTCTATTTAAAAAACTGTGATAGTTTGAGCCTATAAAGGCTTCATTATATTTGGATATGCCACAATATTGTGATGTCTTTTTCTGAATAAAACATGAATAAATTCATTTTTCAGTAAAATGATCATATCACTGGGTGTACGGTGGCTTAGTGGTTAGCACGTTTGCCTCACACTGGCAGGGTTGGGGGTTCGATTCTAGCCACTGCCCTATGTGTGTGGAGTTCGCATGTTCTCCCTGTGCTGCAGGGGTTTACTCCGGGCACTCTGGTTTCCTCTCCCAGTCCAAAGACTTGCATGGTAGGCTGATTGGCATGTCCAAAGTGTCCGTAGTGTATGAATGGGTTTGTGAATTTGTATGTGATTGTGCCCTGTGATGGATTGGCACTTTGTCCAGGGTGTACCCTGCCTTCTGCCCCATGTCTCCTGGAATAGGCTCCAGGTTTCCCATGACCCTGAAGGATAAGCGGTATAGAAAATTGATGGATGGATGACACAAATATCCGGCTGAAAATGTGCACGTCCTGCATTCAGTCATAGAGGAAACATGGAAATTTATTACAGATACTATGACAAAATAATACAATATTAATATCCACAACACTCTCACAGACCAGAAGGTTTCAGCTATAGCTACATTAAATGCCAAAAGAATGTTGACACCTGACCATCAAACCCATATTTGGGTCTTCCCCATACTGTTGCCATAAGCATACACTTGTATAGAATGTCTTTGTAGGCTGTAGCATTACATTTTCCCTTCACTGGAACCAAGGGGCCTAAACCAAGGGGCCTCATCGTAACAGTGCCCCTCTAAGTTCCATAAAAACATGGCTTGCCAAGGTTAGTATGGAAGAGGTCGAGTGGCCTACACAGATCTCTGAACTCAACCCCACTGAACACCTTTGGGATGAACTGGAACTCTGACTGCACTCCAGACCTCCTCACCTGACATCACTAATACTCTCATGGCTGAATGGGCAGAAATTCCCATATAAACAAAAATCTAGTGGAAAGCCTTCCCAGAAGAATGGAGGTTATTATAACAGCAAAGGGGGGAACGACTTTGGGAATGGATTGTTCAACAAGGACATATGGCTGAGTTGGTCAGGTGTCCAGAAACATTTGGCCATGTAGTATAGCTATCAAAAGCTATAGAAACAAACAAACAAGTACATAAACAAACAAACCTCAAAGCCAGGTTCTTGTTGTGATATCAAGCTGTGTTCCCTTCTGCTTAACAGATTCAGGAAACTGTTCATCAAGCCTCTAACACTAGTAAATCAATTATAACTGCTCAAATATTCTGAAAGAGGTGTCCTTTTTGTCCTCTTGCACACACACACATACACACACATACAAACACACACACACACACACACACACACACACACACACAAACACAACAGCAAGTTATAATTATTTCTAATACAGGAAAAGGAAGGAGCGAACAAGTGGCATCTGATTGAGTTAGGAGAGGTCAAACTGCAGCGGCAAAGTGAGCACCTTAGAGCAACAGACAATTAACGACAAATAATAATGAACCGGTTTAGAGACCATTTAGACAGAAATTTCTGAATTTTCCTTATGTGTGTCATGCAGAACGTGATTGTACACACTGTAGGTGGAGATTAAAGTTATTGCCTCACAGCTTTTATTAAGTGAAGCAGTGCAGCTCAGTCAAACAAACACTATTAGCGCATATAGCATCTCACATCCTTCACACTGTGTTACACACACCATTCAAATGAGCATTTATTTCCTTCCACTCAGTAAGAAACAGAAAACAATAGGCATGTGTGCATGGCAGGTTTCATTGGAGTAACTGATGGAATTGAAAATGATTCAGTTGATCTGAATCATGAAAATGATTCAATGATTCAGATCTCACTTCTATGGGAGAATTAACAAGTATATGTGAAGTGGAAGTTTTAACAGCTAAAGACTATATTTAACAGAGTAAATCTCTCTCTCTCTCTCTCTCTCTCTCTCTCTCTCTCTCTCTCTCTCTCTCTCTCTCTCTCTCATGAATAATTCTGTCTTGATGAATACAGAAAGGACTGTCCTTGCTAACAGTGAATCACATCATACAGTTGTCCCACAGTTACACTCCACTACTGGCTCCAGGTGGACATACACACAATCACCCAGTAAAATCAGGACCTGCTTAGTGTGTGTACACTCTTAATATGTGAAAGTGGAAAATGTCTTTCATGTTCCTTATTGCTCTTTCTTTTAATTGCGTAAAGGGCTGTATAATTGGTTGGTGTTTAATCTTATGTTTGTCAGCTGTGGTAAATTTGGAGTTACTGCTGTGCCATGAAGACATTCCTGCTGTAATGATGCCAGAGACCAGAGTTAAACAGAGAGCATGAACTCGAACCTGCCACCTCTTCCAGCTGCTGCTCTTCCCGTAACAGTAATAAATACAAGTGAATGACACATGGTGGTGTCAGAGTGGGCCAACCTCTTCAGCCTGCTGTACTATGTAATTATGTTTGACACATCCTCCCCTTCACCACTGAAATGTTGCTCAAAACAATACATTCCTGACACATCGCTTTAATTACTGACACACAGCTGGCTCAGATACAACTGCTTAAATGCTTCAAAAATGACATTAAAGCAACAGTGACGATTAAAGAAGAGTTTTGGAATGGCTTAACCTGAAAACCTTAGCGTACTTTATCACCTTTTCTGTCTTTGTTATAATTGCTTTATTAATATTAACCACTTAATATTTCAGTTTATTATCTTGCAGTATATAATTCTGTACATTATCAAGCAACTACAGTGACGCTATGTACAAGAGTGAGGACTGAGAATATGTCCTGAGCTTTTAAGGGGTTAATCTTTTTATTCTTTTGTTTTGTATTTTGTATCCATTAGAATTGGTCAGTAAACCACAAAGAACTACTACTACTACTACTACTACTACTACTACTACTACTACTAATAATAATAATAATAACAATAATAATAATAATAAAGCTGTTTAAAATGTTATTGTTGTTTTTTTTATTAAATGATACTGAGGCTGTGGCTCAGGTGGTAGAGCGGGTTGTCCACTAAACATAGGGTTGGCGGTTCGATTCCCGGCCCATATGACTCCACATGCCGAAGTGTCCTTGGGCGAGACACTGAACCCCAAGTTGCTCCCAATGGCAAGTTAGTGCCTTGCATGGCAGCTCTGCTACCATTGGAGTGTGTGTGTGAATGGGTGAATGAGACACAGTGTAAAGTGCTTTGGATAAAAGCGCCATTTGGCTATTATTATTATTAGTGGTAGGAGTAGTAGTAGTAGCAGCAGCAATAGTATGTCTTCACTGTCTTGCTTTTAAAAAAAAAAAATCAGAAAAGTCTTCTCTCATGTCACCCTGACCCTGTTTTTATTCCTTTCACATCTCACTGTGTCTCTGTCCTCCTGTCCCTGTTTGAGTGCTACACCTTCAGACTTGTGTGTCTCATCTCTACTGATATTATCACAATGCACCGACAAAGCTGTATTGTTTCCATTTGTCCTCTGTTTAACCAGGTCGCCTTTCTCTGATAACATCTCTGCCTGACAAAACTAGAAAACATTTACTGAACAGGCTTCAATTGCAGCACAACAGCATAATGGGGGAAACCTTATTGCTTCATTCTTCATTTTAACTCAATTTCTTCTGCTTCAGACTATTTTTTATATGATTTTTTTTCCCCTTACAGGGTGAAATAGGGCATTACCATTGGTTGAAAGGCTAGAGATAGTGCTTCTGGTACTCTCGTTTTTTTTTTCCGTTCTTTTTACGGACACCCTGTGTTTTAATATGAGGAGCTACATTCACAGAGGATGTGTCATCATAAGTCCACAACAGTTTCATTCCTGAAAGCCATCAAAAGGTTTCTCAAACAAACAAGACACTTACAGGCAAAAGGATTGATATGGCAGTATCATAAAAAATTATGTTGAGCAATATTTCACCAAAGAGATACCAAATTGAAGCAAAAAACATTTATTATATTGTTCCAAAGCACAGTAAAGTAACGCCACACCTTACCACACCCAAATAATGCCTCTGAATTATGAAGTATATAATTATATAACAACTCTGGTGTTACAGAAGGAATAAAACATGGCAATTTGCCAATCATTAGATTGTTTAAAATGTAACAACTCATTGTACATTTTATCCATTTATAGTTACGTTCATGGAACATGTGACAAGTGAGAAAAAAATGTCAGTTCGTGTTACTTACATTATAACGGCTATAAATGGTCCCTCACCAGAATCTCTTTTGTTTTGTTTTGTTTGCTTTACCTCTGAATGTTACAGTGTTAACACTGGAGACTCCTTCCAAAAATTGTTAAATTAACACCACCTTACTGAAAGCATCACTATATCAATAACTATACTATAATTTTAAATAAATTAGTATTAGTCTGAGATGACGTAGAACTTCCGCCATACACATCCCTGTGAATTAGCTGTTACTAGCGCAATGATTAGAAGATATTAGAACAAGTACATTACTGTAAATGTGATTTGGATTACAGCCTGCGCTACTGCCCAAGCTGCTGTTATAGAAAATGTATCAACACCTGCTGACCAATCAGAGCCAAGAATTCAACAGCACTGTGGTGTAAAGTGAAATAACTCATGACCTCAGACAGTACAGAAATAAGGGACACCTTTGGTGAAATATGACATTACCTCCTGAGATAATAGCCACTCGTATTACAGGGCAGAATGATAAGGTAGTCTAGACATGAATTTTCACTCTCGTAGTGTCTTGCTATACAAACACAACTTTTGGATGTAATCCAGTCAGGAAGTGCTGTGTATGTGTGTGTGTGTGTGTGTGTGTGTGTGTGTGTGTGTGTGCCTGTCTGTTAACAGTGTGTTTGGCTTACCACAAAGACAAGAACATGTATCAGGTGATATTTAGAAGGTTACCTAACATTGATCTGCTGTTTTACTGTCACTGAAGAGAGGAAAGGTGAAAAATGGCTATCACACACTAAAGAGCGACACAGACTGTACAGCTAGCAACGACCTCTCATCACCATAACAACACCTGCTTGCAACTCTGGTGATATACGGAAGAGTTGATGAAGGCTGTATTTGTGCGTCTGTGTGTGTGTGTGTGTGTGTGTGTGTGTGTGTGTGTGTGTGAGATAGAGAGAGAGAGAGAGAGAGAGAGAGAGAGAGAGAGAGAGAGAGAGAGAGAGAGAGAGAGAGAGAGAGAAAACCAGAGTGGAGAGGAGGGCAGAAACTAAGATACACAGAAACCGAGTAAAGCAGAGAGGATCTGAGTAAAAAGCTTGTGCCATTTTTCCTGTTTACTTACAGTTTTATGTGTGAGCTTAGATGTGGATTTCATGGAGACATACACAGGAGTTTAACTGGCTTTCAGGAGGTGTGATCTGGTCTGTCATATGGAGTGTTGGAGTGTGTATAAGTTCAGGTGAGTGACTGAGAGAGTGGTTAAAAGCCATGCTTCCTTTTATCTGTAGTCTGAGGAGTTTGTTATACTGGCTGGCATATGAACTATTAATGGTTGTAAACCAGCGTAGGATATCTGATATCGCAGCTCATCTATGTATCATTGGTTTTACTAAGACTCAGATCTACTCTAAACACAGAGGAGTGCACAGAAATTTCTGGATGTGCTTGAATCCATGTGGGCTTTTAATGAGAATGTGAGAGAACTGATAGAGTGAGAGATGGAGGAGATCATGGAGAGGCAGCATATATGTTATATAAGTAAGAATACAGTACTGTACAGTGATAAAGTGCAATACTGGCTTGTAAAGTGTGGGTTATTCAGGTTATTATAGTTAGCTAAACTAAAATAATAATGAAAACTACAAGTAGTACAACTACTAAGTACTACTAAAGTAATATTACACACACAAAGACTAGAAATACTGCCTCAATAAACAAACAAAATAGAATAAATATAATTATTAGTATAACAACTAAAAATAATAACAATAATATGAATATTAATGGGGGGGGGGGTTGGCACAGTTGCTTATTGGTTAGCATGTCAGGGTTGGGGAAATGATTACCGCTTCTGCCCTGTGTGCTTGAAGTTTGCATGTTCTCCCCGTGCTTTGGGGGTTTCCTCCAGGTACTCCAGTTTCCTCCCCTAGTCCAAGGACATGCACTGTAGGCTGATTGGCATTTCCAAATTGTCCGTAGAGTGAGAATGTGTGTGCGATTGTGCCCTGTGATGAGTTGGCACCCTGACCAGGGTGTCCCCCACCTAATGAATATGAATTTGGATATGAATAATACAAATAATAAAATAAATACCTCTCCTACCATTTCTCCCAGAGTACTACTCTGTGTAAAATGTATTCCCTACAAACTGCAAGTTGCATTATGGGGGTTCATTGTTTGTTCACTAACCTTCCACAGTGCATCCTGGGATTCCGTCAGTTCACTCCTTTAGACTTTCAGGCATGATCAAAAGCTCCTGCATAGTGCAGTATATAGTAAAAAAAAAAAAAAAGGTGCAGTTTCAGATATACAGCTAGTTTTGTGTGTGAAAGTGTTGGCTGGCAAGAAAACATTGCTTGTAGACTGTACTGTACATGTCCCTGTATGCAGATTTTTTTTTTTTTTTTTTGCTAAAAGTCACCTTGTTAACATATTATACATAACATATCTGTTTCATGGCTCATTATGGAAAAGACATTCGACTTGGACCTGGACTAAAGTTACTTTAGTTAAGAACATTTTTGCTACTTTGCATGACAACATACTTCATGCCACAGAAACGTTTATTTAATTGAAACACTAGGCTTGTGTCACTGATTAGATTATGTCATGAAGAGATTATGTGTGTGTCATGTAGCCTTGAGCAGGAAAGTACTGTATAACCACAAAACTGCAGAAGATAACAAAACCGCACTGTATGAAAATAACTGTGGGTGTGGGGGTGTAACTGCGCAGATGAAAGCCAGCCGAATTAGGGACACACACTTTTGATTGTGTGCGTGAGTGTGTGTTTTCTGTTAGTGTCAGGCCGTCTAAAGGCAGACAAAAGCTGATTAAACATCCGCTCAATTCTAGCTGTTGATAGAGGTTTGATTGCTTTCTGCACCTGCGTCATCATCAAGCCCTTCTCTTCCCGGAACGGCTCAGTTTTTCTCACCTTGTCATCCCTGTCCCCAAACAGCTGTGATAAGCCCAGCATACAGGCGGACTGAAGCACAATACAACCCCATAAAGCACACGATAAGACTAATCTTTATATTCATCAGTAACCAGAAAGGCTCTGGAAATTGTTATTCAGAACTTGTGTCTTTCTCATGCTGCTATGTTTTAAGTTTGTTTTTAGATCATCATTCTCCATATCTCCTGCGCCACCTACTGTAGCAGGGGGTTTAAGAGATTTCCTTTCACTGTGAGTGTAAACAAACATTTTTAACTATCAGGTTTGGGATGGATTGTCTCTTACTTATTTCTGTTTCCCTCATACACACACACACACACACACACACACACACACACACACACACACACACACACAAATAGGGCTGTTTTAAATCTGAGAGAAAAGAGGAGATATAAGAATAGAGAAAGTGAGAGCCAGATATCCCACATGTCACAATGAATCAATTTTCATGTCCTCTTCTAATGTTACTGTAAATATAAGACATATCTGGTGGAAACAATGTTTACAATGACAACTGATTTACACTGAAATCTCTGAGTGTGTGTGTGTTTGAGAGAGAGAGAGAGACAGAGAGAGAGACAGAGAGAGCATATAGCTATGTATATAAGGTCTCATAAAGTGTCTCGGATGCCACAGAAATCCAGAAACAGCCTCTCTGTGACCTGCTGCATCCTCCCTCCTGTGGCCTGCTCCTGACCGGAGAGGTTTGGAGAAACTCAACAGTTCAGCTGGGTCCAAATCGCTACTTTGAGACACAACGCAGCTGTGGCTTGGCAGAGGCACAGGAGGACGAGAAGCGAGATGGATGGGTGTCTCGGAATGGCTGTGTCCTAAATGCCTCAAGCCTCTCTGTGGGATGTAGACCATATGGGTGGTTTTGATGAGCCCAAAGTGCTAACAAAAGCACTCCAGAGTGTACACAGGTATTCAAATACCCAGTTAGTTGTTTGAGGCAGCCTGTATTTGAATAGTGAAACCATTATTTGGGTATTCATTTTGCTCTGTGTTCAAATGAATCAGGAAGAATGTCTACATATAAAAAAAAGAAAAGATCTGAGTGCTCAGCACAGCAAGGTGGACATGTGCATCGGCACAAAAAAAAAGTTAGTAAGCAGGCGATTTTTACTCTCATGTGGTTGGCCAGAAACTCACAAGTTCAATTCAATTCAATTTTATTTGTATAGTGCCTTTTACATTGGACATTGTCTCAAAGCAGCTTTACAGAAACATATAAACACAGGATACAGATTTTAAGTGTGTGAATTTATCCCTATTGAGCAAGCCGGTGGCGACGGTGGAAAGGAAAAACTCCTTAAGATGATATGAGGAAAAAACCTTGAGAGGAACCCGTCCTCATCTGGGTAACAACGGATAGTGTGAAAGTAAAAGAAAGTTCATTATGGTATTATTATGAAGTTTGTTTTGTTGAACTAATCCACTGTTCACTAAAGTGTGCAAAATTGTATGTAGTAATTGCAGTCCTAAGGCCACAGCAGCTGTGGTGCTGGAACCGTAGTTCCAGCACCACAGCGCAAGTGTTCAGCGCAACTCAAAACAAAGTTAGGACATTTCCAATAATGTTCAGCAGAGTTATATCAAAAGTCTTAAAGTACAATGGACACAAATGAGGTGCCTCAGCTTTGCAGATTAGGCCTATTTTACACCATAAGTGATACTGCACACTCAACCTCTCTATGACCATTATTCATTTTACACCTGACACTGCTCTGTGTTTACGTTGCATTTTCATTCACTGGTTTAGTAAATGTAAAACACAGATATGTTCCATCCATCCATTTTCTGTACTGATTATCCTACACACGGTTGTGGGGAGCCTGGAGCCTATCCCAGGTATCTCGGGGCACAAGGCAGAGGGAACACCCTGGATGGGGTAGGGCACAATCACACACACACACACACACACATTTACACACTACAGACAATCTGGAAATGCCAATCAGCCTACAACGCATGTCTTCAGACTAGGGGAGGAAACCAGAGTACCCTGAGGAAACCCCTGAAGCACGGGAGAACATGCAAATTCGTGGGATTTGAACCCCCAGCCCCAGAGGTGCGAGACAAACCTGCTAGCTAATAAACTGCCATGTCCCGCTACAGATATGTCAGATTGTTATAAATATGCACTGTGACTGCGAGCACACAAAGTACATTAATCCAATGAAGCTTTCAGTGGATACCACTGGAGAGAAGTTTCATTACAGTGGGAAAATAGTACTTGATCATATTAAAGACTTAGCAGTTAAACAAACATCATTGCCTGCTCATTAACACTTATGGATATTTGAATATTAAAATTAGACAGTACACACAGGTGCTTATGAACCTCCAGTTTGCAGTTTGCTGCTTTAACTTCTAGAAGCAGAAGGTTACACAGATGGACTGAGAGATGGATTACAGTGCTACTACTCATTTAACTAACATTAATTAGCCTGCTTATTTCCAGAAAGAGTAGGTATTAAAGAGGAAGATGGATTATAACCTACAAAATGCACTAATAAGCTCTTAATGTTCCCCAAAAAACTGTTTTCACTACTCATATATACATATAATAGTTATGAATCAATGTCTAATATGTGACCTTCTAATAGTGATTGTTATCCATTGATATTTTCATTAGTTTCACTGCATGAACCAAAGAAAACAGAGCAGAAGTTTATTTAACATGTTCGACATGTAGTGTCCAACAAAATGAATTCCTTTCGTTAATATCTGTAAAATAATTTGCAGAGATATTTTCCTATTGTCAGTCATTATTAAAGCTGCTGGACTGAACGTTTGCATCTCTGTTTGAAATATAAAACTTGCGGAGTTAAAAAAAAAAAAAATATATATATATATATATATATATATATATATATATATATATATATATATATATATATACACGTGGGTTCTGCTTCAGCACTGCTCCTCTGCATGGATGAATCTGATGGTTTGAGGTATTCATATGGGTTGTATATTAGCTCCAATACTTGACAATAGAGGTTTTCATGGAGTAGAGGTGAGTTGCTCTCTCTGATAGCTAGCAGAAAATAAGTGCAAGTTACCACATTGACCATAGCAAAACAAAACAAAAAACAAAAAAAAAAACAACATAGGAAACTTGATACCTAGCTGAATCAAGCAAACAAGTATGGTAATGTTAGCTAGCTACCTATAGCGCCACTGAAACATCTGACGTGTTCAGCTGAAAAAAGCCAATCTCTGCATCAGCCTTCAATCCCTTCAGGTCTCAGAGTTTTCGCCACCTCTCAAAAGACATGCTGATATTTATTCTCGTTTTAGCACGGGCTCGGTCGCTTTCATTTTTTGACTGCAGCCTCTCCACAGTTCAAGGTTTCTTGGTTTTGACAACAGCTGATTCCCCAGATGTCAGCGACGATTGTGTTTAGAACTATCCAGAATAAAGTAGCCATCTACATAGATGACAGTTTGAATTCTAAACAACTCTTGTAAGGAAGGACAAGCTACAAACACCACCATCACCATTCCATCTGTTTACAGACGTGACATAAGAACGCAAAGGGGTGGTGATTCCAAAGGCTGCGCAAATGACGTCTGACGTCAATGCAACTGATGCTTCACGCAAAATCCGACCCGACAGCTCAAATTCTAAATCATTACTATAAGCTTAGCATTGCGAATCAGGGGTAAGATAAGGAGACACTGATTATTTTACGTACTTGCTCAATAATTGATTTTTGCTCATTTTAACCAAAAAAAAAACTTTGATACTGCAGCTTTAAGGTATTTTGCTAAAATCTTTATGACAGTACTTTCTTTTCATATTGCTCAGCCCTAGTGCTTAATTTCAGCAGCAGCGACTGCCACATGTCACTTTTTAACCTCTAATTTGGGCATGTTAATCTCTTTTATCCTGAGACACAAGTAGACAAAAGCAACATCCCAAATATACCAAATTCTGAACAACAAATACTAGAACAATATATAATATTTGATAGCCATCCATTAAAAAAAAAATTGCACCTCCAGGTCTACATAAACCTAGCTGCTACTGTCGAATGTTTTATAAGATCCTAGGCTCTGGAACTGAACCTGAACAGAAGCTTTTATTCTCCTGAGGGTGTAAGACACCCAATCACACAGCGTGCTGGAAATCAAGACAGAAAGAAGAAAGAGAGAGAGGGCGTCATAAAGCACAGAGAGAAAGAAAGAAGGCTATTTTTTATGTAAGCCAAGATGAAAGGTGGTTAGCTGGGGGCAGGCCAGGTCGTGGCCGGTGTGGCGGTGGAGACAGAGCTAAATGCAGAAAAAGCTGAGCAGCATGCCTCACCACTTTAACTAACAATGTGCTGGGAAGACAAGCGTTTCTGTTTTTACCGCCACATTTCCTGCGTTCCACATACAGCGAAAAATGCAGCATGCAAGACATCTGAGCAGGGGTCACTGCTGCAGGTAGCGTAAGTCATACTAGCAGGGATAAGCTTTATTTATTTATTTATTTTAACTACATGGAAAGAGTATACTGAACTATGCTGTCATATATATTGATTTCTGCTTTATTTCATCATATGCTTGTTTTATTGCTGGAAATCCTACTTAAATCTTTAGGTATTAGTGTACCCACTGACTATAATCCAGTAGAATTTCAGACAGTGGGGGGGGTGGGGGGGGGTGTTGAGATTACCACCAAATCTTAAGTCTTTGTAACAAACCTTTGCATTTTCCTTTATATTCTTGGTTCTCCTCTTGTGACTTCATGTCATTCTTCATAAGGTATTTCCTCTTGTACAGTATCTGGCTTGATATGATCTGTTATCTGTAGTACTCTGTGTGTGTGTGTGTGTTTGTGTGTGTGCGTGCATCGGGGGTTTCTGGACTTGCATGGCTGTGTGAAGTGGTCAGTGATTAGTGGTCAGTGGTTAGTCTTCCTCAAACGCACAGGCTGCAGACACAGACACTCAGGAACAGGGAGCGAGACAAACACCGAGTGAATGTGTTCATTAAAGCGAGTTTTGTCTCTCTGTCGCAGGGACGCTGGAGGCATCGATCCCACCATGGAGTATGTCAAGGTAAGATCTTTCCCCTTGCAATTTCTGTTTAATGGCCCTCGACCTTGCATGCTAATGTGAAATGCTGTGGACTTGTGTTCAAAGTGTTCTAGCTGACTGGATAGTGTGTATGGTGTGTATTTCATGTTGAGGCTCTGGATAAGTCCTGTACATAAGTGGTTACTGTTCAGGAAACTCAGAAGTGTTAATGGATGCACAAATATATATATATATATATATATATATATATATATATATATATATATATATATATATATATATATATATATATTAAACTCTGTAGGTATACAGTATGTACTGTAAATGAAAAAGTGCATTGGACTGGTTAAACAGACTTTCAACACGTACACTGTTAGAAAAAAAAAAGTTCTGTACAGGCACGCTTTAGTTCTGCAAGGTACAGACAGCTGTAAACGTACCTTCAAAGGTATCACCATCATCTTGAAGGTCCAATTATGTTCCTTAATGATGCTCCTCTACAATTATGTTCCTCTAACTTAAGGTACAAAAGTCAGTGGATTTGTGTTCATTTTATTTCTGACGTGATTTGATTTTCAAGTTGAAGATGTTTGAGCTTCTGTATGTACATGTAGTCTTTGCTGGTGCTTTGATAAGAAGAGTTGAGGACATACACCACAAACCCCAGGAGAGCTGCTTCTGAAACACAGGAAACACTAGAGCAAGAGTTTACATAAGGAACATCAGATCAGATCAGCTCTGAAAGAACATTTTGAGCACATCCTCTATAATCATGCCATAACTATGTGTAAATTAACTCATCGTATTTTGCTTGGAACCATTTAGGACTTATCTGAATGCGATTTTTGCATTAATACGGAAGATAACTAAATTCACACACTATAGTGTCATTGAACATGGACATGGAATAAAAGCTTCTTTTTGGAAGTTATAAAACTATCTGTCCTCATAAGCTGTTCACACACTCTGATACCAGGGAATATGATCTAATCCAGATCTTATGAGAAGCCTTCATCATCATCATCATCATCACACACACACACACACACACACAGTAATCTTGGTCTAAAGATTTAGTTAGAGGGTGTTATTTCTCTGAATGGCCTGTTATAATGTGTATCGCCTGAACCATGTTTTTCAGTGTGCACCACCTGATGAAGCCTGTCAGTTCACTCTGTCACCACACAACTAGCTCTCTCAGCCAGCTGAGATGCCATCCTTCTTACACACACACACACACACACACACACACACACACACACACACACACACTCACTCACTCAAAGCCCTGATCATCTAAAGGTTTGCAGGTCTTTGTGAAGAGTAAACTCCTCACAGGCCCACCTCAGACATACAGTACAGAGTAAAGCAAACAGTATCCACACGCACATTTGCAATAGTCAGGGGCTGGATTTCATTCACCACGACTCATAATACTGAATCATTCCAGTTGATGAAGCACACAGAGAGTCAGAATGATGACTGAATGGAGTAGAATCTGAATCTCCTGGGCTTTATTATGAAATGCAACTCGATAGGAGGTAACCTGATAATCCATGTATTATGAGCTTTTTAAAAAAAAATTTTTAGTGAACCTCATAACAAAACAGTATATTATCTGTCAAAAGCATGGCAATCCGAGATGTATTGGGAATTCACATATAAATATGTTGTTTTCCGTTGAAATTAAGAGCGATGTGTGAAGGAAGGTGCAGTGAAACCTGCCTTAAGTGGCAGTAGAATTAAACTGATTATCTAGTGTGTTTATGAAGAGCAGTTTTCACCATCTCTGTTCCTGGAGATCTACCTTCCTGAAGTCTTTAGCTCCACTCATAATCGTGCCCACCTGACCATCTATTCATTGCCTTAAGAAGTTCTTGATCAGCTGAAACAGGTATGGTTGGAGATGAAACCTGCAGGAAGGTAGATCTCGAGGAAGAGGGTTGGTGACCACTGATCTAGAGTATCAGACACTATCGGCGTGATCAAGCTAGAAATGAGTGTCTTATTCAATGAAATTCAATCTTCTTTTTTTTAATAAAGCTTTTATTAATATCCAATGAAGCAAGGGCATGAGACTTGTGCAGGAAATGATTTTGGGAATTGAAAAACCTTCCAGAATATTGGAAATGAAGCAACAAGTGCTGAAGGGTCAAGGTTTTATTAGTGTCAGTGTCATGTTTGTTGTCAACAACTGTGCACCAACAACTCCACATCGTGTACCCGCTTTAGTGGTGAAAGGGAGGTCTTGGGTCCCCTCCTGTGGGGTTCCTAATATACTCCCATTAGATTTGTTAGGCTTAGATACAAGATGTTCATTGGTTTTTTTCTATGCCAAGCTAATATGCCCTAATCCCAATATGTTCTGTTAATTCTCTAAACCACTCGCTCGCCACATCTCCCTAGTGAAAGTGTACTTTGGCTTGACTTCATTAGTTGGTGTAGGATTTCCTGTGATCCGCTAACCTGACACGATGGTGACAGACACTTTATTATCACGTGTGGCACATGGACAACTTGTAGGAGGAAGGATCTGTATCACACTCTTTCTGTAGCAGGATCTTGATGGAATTAAACCTCAGAATGCACAGAATATGTGTCTATGAAATCCATATATGACTTACGCTATGCATTGGCAAGTTGGCTCCTTTAAACTGCACGTAAGCCGCTGTTTCCATATTCAGTTTAGTCATTGTTTTACAACCGGCCTGGTTTAGACTCTGCTGATCACGTTTAACAGGAAGTTACCAATTTGAACACAGAAGAACCATGGTCGAGCATCAAAGTGCAAGTGTACTTTTGTCACTTCCTGTGGCTTGATTTTGGTGCTTAGAAGTTAGGCTTCTAAACTTGTCATTAGCCGAAAAATGTTTGTACTCTGATGAGACAACGTTTGCTTAGTCTATTTTCTTTCATTTCTCCAGAGGCATTTTTTAAATGTTTAATGTTAATTAGACTACAAAAAATGACATCTTCCATCCATCCATCCATCTTCTACCGCTTACTCCTTCTTCAGGGTCACGGGGGAACCTGGACCCTATCCCAGGGGGCATCGGGCACAAGGCAGGGTACACCCTGGACAGGGTGCCAGAAAATGACATCTTATCAAGGGAAAATATATTCAATCTAGTCAAATTTGTCTAGTATTTCCTGTTTTAAGATTACAATTAACCAAATCTAAGATTATTAAGCGTCCTTTTACATATGAAATACTCTTGTTCTATTGCTAGAAAATTTTGCTCATTTAAGTATTTATTTTCCATGGAAAAAGCTAAATTATTTGAGAAGTGAATAAGAAATTTTAAAGCCTGAAATTAGTAAAAATGTCTAAAAGTAGGTTTAATAATCTTATGCTGTATTTGGTTTATGATTGTCTTACATTAACAACTACTAGATAAAATGGGGGGGGGGTATGTTGGCTTAGAGATTAACACGCTTGCCTCACAACTCTGGGGCTGGGGGTTCAAATCCCGCCTCTTCCCTGTGTGCACGGAGCTTGCATTCAAAAATAGTTTCACTTGCTAAGATGTCATAAATAAACTGTTGTGTTTCATGTGTGCCTACTCAATCGTAGATGATGACGTGTCATTGTAAATAAATGAATCCTAATGCATACAAAATGAATGTGACATGATTTTCATCAATAGGTTTTGTGAATTTAATGTATGGTATAAACAGAAATCAGCCCCAATACCATTCTGTGTATATTTACTTATAACTGTTGGTGGTGTTCCACAAGCGTAAACAAACAAAAAAAACTAACCCACTTTAACCATGTGTTAAGATGTGATAACGACTTTTATCTATTTTTTCCTTGAAAGAGAGGGATGGTTCAGTTCTGCTTGTCCCTTTATACCAGCTAGTACAAAAGAATAACCTCTAGCTGGATGTTCTGGTTAGACGTAACGGTTACGAATTCTCAGTAGCTCTGGTACTAGTGAGTTATTTCTATATACGGCATGGCATGATTAAGTGAAAGTGACACGCATTGTACCATCATGTCCTCAGGTTTCTATGACGTCAATCACTGGTCCAGCTAGTGTTGCATGTAAACCCGAGATCGCTTTTTTTTCTGACGTGACATGGATATTATCATCAAAGATGATTTGAAGGGGAGGAGGGAGGGTATGAGCTGCTTGGAGAAGAGTGTCTAAAAATATCAGTGCTTCATTGGGTGGGGAATGCAATCTTACCCCAGGGGGTTGAGGAGGTTTTGGAGAGCGGGAGGAAGCAGCATAAATTACAGTAGTAGAATTATACTCTTCATAGATGAAACCAGATAGAGCCTGCACCAATCAGGACACATTGTGACTGTCAGATGTTTTTGAGTAGCCAAGGCTTTAAAAATGACTGGCCTTAGGGACCCCACAGGAAACTGTCATTATGATGTCTGTCAAATAGAGAAGGAGGTAGAAAAAAGTATATTAAAGTGTCATAAAGAAGGTACAGGCTACTTAACAAACAGCTGACCTCAGAGTGTTGAAGCAGAAACCTCTAGCCGGAGCAGTTGACACGCTTCTGATTCTCACAAACACACAGCCAGTCGCACAGTAATCTACTAAGGGCTCATGAAAAAGCTTAGGATGAACAATGCGCCTGTGTTCCCACTGTGAGATCTGCTGTGCTCTGAGCCTTGTGAGAAACCCCTTCAGCCAGTCTGAGCTCTTAGTCTCAGCTCACACAATCATGCAGACTGACCAGCAGGTTCAGCACAGATCTCAGGTCAGTTCTGTAATGCCTTCCAGCAGCGGATATCATAACATGGATGATTAAGAGCACAGCTGGCCTTAAATCAGCAGCTGAAGACAAACGATCCTTATTGAGCCAGACCATCCGTCAACCTTAGATCCCCTTTAACTGGAACAGTTAGGCTTAATGAGTTAAGCTGGGTTAAGAAAAAGTACAGGCCTACATATGGATTTTTTTAAAATTACAATTAAGAACAAGAAATATTTTTCATTAAGCAATGATAGATACTACTGCAGAATAATGTTTGGCCATTACGGACATTTACAGAGTGGATCAATGGCACTATATCTTGAGCTAATTTAAAAGTGTTGCTTGCGGTTTAGAGACAGATCCACCCTCTGTTTCTTTCTCTCTACACAGCCATTGTGTCAGTGATGAGTGCCATAAAAATTCTGCCTAACTACTTTTGGCTCACAAGGTCTTCAGTGTAGGACTGACGCCAATCCCATCAATCAGCTGCTGTTAAATACACCTGGCCTAAAACAAAGCCTGCACTCACCACAACTGGACCTGTGTACGGTTTGAATGGTTCTCATGTGCTTCCGGCACGCACACTGAGCCAAATGAATACTTCAGGCAAAATGACTAGCTAGTATGAAGAGATCTAAAAGGAGACATTTAGAAATTGTTTCTCTCACTGAAAACACATTTCAAATATTGCTACACTACTCCCTCTAGTGGTAATATCTGTTTATCACACAGCAACTGGGTGTGGAAAGCTCAAAGGTGGATTGTGTGAACGGCGATTTGGGTTGTGCTCTGGTATTATATAATTTGATCATAGCAAGGTATAATGGTACTAATAATATTACTGATACTTCATACTGCCTTATAGCGAAAAGATTTTTATATTAAAATTGTTCATTCAGTCAAAGCAATCGTTAACTGCTGTGCATATACAGTCCATTTTAATCACTGAGGCAAAATGTGTTCATTTGACTAGTTTAAAGACTTTACTTTATCATGTAGATTTGCTAGATCCTTAAATAACAAAAACAGGAAAACTTAAACAAAAGAGCACATGCAGTTATAGGAAAATTAAAGACAAGGTGGTGTGAGGTTGATTATTTTCCAATAACAGCACATGCTGAAGTCTTTTATTACTCTAATACCCCAGCAATTTTCCAATGTATTCATTAAAGTAGTGGTTAGCACGTTCGCCTCACACCTCCAGGGTCCGGGGTACGATTCCCGCCGGGGCCATGTGTGTGCGGAGTTTGCATGTTCTCCCCGTGCTGCGGGGGTTTCCTCCCCCAGTCCAAAGACATGCATGGTAGGCTGATTGGCATGTCTAAAGTGTCCATAGTGTATGTGAGTGTGTATGTGATTGTGCCCTGCGATGGACTGGCACCCTGTCCAGGGTGTACCCCGCCTTGTGCCCGATGCTCCCTGGGATAGGCTCCAGGTTCCCCTGTGACGCTGAAGAAGGAGTAAGCGGTAGAAGATGTATGGATGGAATGTCTGTTATGTTATTAAACCTCTAAAGAGTCATTTCCTCTGTTTATATCAGACTCCTGTAGCAGAAAATGTACAGACTGTTACAGGAAGCATCACCATGTAAATGATTATATGGTTTTCATTGTCAAATAACAACATTTTAATCTATTTATTATTGGGCAGCAGCCAAAAAAAGTAAGTAAGTTTTGGGATGAAACCAGATTGTTGCCCTGAAACCTTTAAAAGTTCTATTTAAATATTATAGCATCATACCTGCATGTGTAATGCAGGGGAACATTATTTATCCTCTGCTGACAGGGACTTGTGTGTTTTTGTGAATATATGTGTGCACATCTGACAGAGAGAGGGTGTAATGTTGTGTGTACAGTATTATAACACTCTGTTTGTCCTTGCTGTGTTCTAAAGTCCAGATATCCTCACTGTGTTCACATGAATCACTGTATCCATATCACCCACATGAAGTTACTTATCAATGCACAGATCTGAGTGACGGGATACAACAATTAAACAAGCGTGCACACTATGCAGCCAACTGTCAGGTCATTTCTGCGGTTGGATATACAGTATGTTTTCTCTTGACCTGCATTCCTTTCCCTAAGTTCTGTTTTTAAACCACTCATTTTCACTCTCACGAATAAAAAACAAAAAAACACCAAGCAGACTCCATTTCCCACTGAGCCATGAAAAAATGTATTTGCTTGCAGGGCTCTGGAGCTTTATTGAGTGTAATTAGCTAGTTTGGGAGCTGAACCTCTGGGACTCTGGGAGAACATTCCTGAACGGTTCTTAGGGTGTGCCAGGGACTCATAATGTCTTTGTTTACCTCTTACAAGTAATAGGGGGAAAAAAGAACAGGCCACTGCTGATAAAAAACCAACCGTTTGAATCCCAAAATAATTCTGGTGCAATTAAAGCTAGTAACGGTACAAAGATTTCAACTGCTCTCTAAAGTGTGGACTTCTTCAAGCATTTGAATGTTTGCCTTTAAAGTGGATAAGCTCTCTCTCTCTCTCTCTCTCTCTCTCTCTCTATATATATATATATATATATATATATATATATATATATATATATATATATATATATATACACATACATTTTTATTTCTGGTCATGTCATAAATAAGTTAGAAAGATGATTTTTTTTGACTGAAAGCTGAGGTGGTGTTCTAAAAATGGTACTAAAAGTCTACATTTAAATAACAGTTTCAGATTTAGACTGAGCAACTAATTGAACATCTCGAAATTATAATTGCATGTAGTTCTGTGCGCAATTTCTGAGCTACTGATTCTTGCATCCACAAATGCACTAACCCAGACTCAGTCAACTTTCTGCCATCATACTGAGCTTTATATTTGAATCTCCCAGACTTTCACATGCTGCTCGTTCTCATTCCAGATATCATTCCAGCCAAAGACAGATTTCCCTCAGTGGAAATGATGGAATTCCTAATACTCTTAATAATGTCACTAATCAAGAGAAAGTCCCCGTCTGCCCTCACCCCTTTCAGGAAGTCCCGTGTAGTCAGGCAGCTAGCTGCAATAAGTGCAATAACACTAAGTGTTGTGTTCATTCCGTGAGTGAGCGGCCGGTGTTTACAGCCCCATGGGGAGAGGTGTGGTCATTTGGAGGATCCTGCAGAGGATCAGAGCAGCTGGGTGACAGAACAGCCTGATGGGGAAGAGTGACCCCCGCTGGGTAATATTTTTATCCATAAGCCCCCTACTGTTCTCCTTGAGCTGAGTGCAGACTGAAACAGGACACTACCATGCTGCTCCCTGAACACTGAGCTGTCAGTTATGATCACAATGCTCTCACGCTCTTTCATATTAATGCATCAGAGGAGCAGCTCTGCCTGGTCTATAAATGTCACTCGTAATACTCTTAGTAGTAATAGGAGGAATTTAGAAAATGTATGATGTTCATGTCCTATTCATGAAAAAAAAATTTGTTTACATCATAATAACAATTATACCACAGTGCTTTGGAGTTCTTGCATGCGATTGCTCAGAAGTTTCTACAACAGCACGGTTCTCAGAACAGTACCGGCTGCAAATCACAACACAAGTTTATATTAATGCGTGCTTTTTAATATCAGTCCATACAGGATTTTGTGATTGTTGCGGCTATAAATGCTTGATCTTGCTACGTTTTTTTGTGGTTTTAGATGTAAAACTACTTGAATTGCACTTTCGCAGTGATGGTTGTTGGTAAATGAGACCTTTTAGCTGTACTCATGTTCGACACACATGAATCGAAGAGGGCTTTGGCTGAATGCATGTTGTGATGATGCCACATGACGCGTTTTGGCCCAAATCAGCAGAAAATCTGCGGTAATTAAAAAGAACAAACAAAAAAAAAAACTTGCAAGCTCCTGCGAATATTGTGGAGTTTGCTTGATTTCGTGTTCATTTCTGCGATCGCAAAATTGCGAAATCCTATAGAGACTGATTATATGATGGATGCTTTACATAATCTAAGCCTAATAATATCTGCTGTGATATAAGAGGAATAAACACTTCAGGACATAGTGTTATAAGAAAACAATCAATTTCAGGGTATCACAGTATAATCGGCTTCGCAGTACACTTTGCATTGGCGTGCATCGCTCCACAACACTGCTGATTATTTTCTATAACAGCATGGCCTGTTCTGCTTTATTTCTTACTTATCACTGTGCCAAAGCCTGGACTGAAATCAAATTTCAAGAGAAAGTCTTGTATGGTTTAAAGACCTGGTTTAGTAAAGGTTATGATGAACAAGTATTTTCTATATACAGTATTTATTTATTTATTTGTTTATTTTCAAAATCAGCTTAGGTTACATTTAAAGATTTACCATCTCACTACAAGTTGCACATGATCTTTTACTATTTATGTTACACTCAAATTCAGTGGGATGTGTGAAAACAGGCTGTTGTAGTCTGATAAATGAACACACACTCACACAAACACTTACCGTCTCTGCATGACTAGACTGACCTTGAAATGTGCAGTAAACTTTCATTTGTTTTAGGGGTGTCAGTGACCCTGTTTCCATCTGCTCATTTCACACCCCTTGTTTCTGGATCGTATCCCGAGATGATTTTTTATTTATTTTTTTACCACAGGCATACACTAGCAAACAGTAAAGGTATTTCAAAGAAGCCAGCTCAACTCATAACCTGTATTCATAACTTAACCACTTCCTGTATTGTTCCCCTTTTCCAGTAGTTTTATGTAATAGATGGTTGCCTCATTAAAAACTGCGTGTTAATACAGAGTTGTTCATTTCCTCAGAATTTTCGACTATTGCAGTCACAGACAAAGATGTTATGATGAAACGTGTGACGTTTCAAAGAGAAGTGATTACGCATGTACAACATTTATCTTAGAGCTTCTGAAGCTGTTTGAGTGGACTGAATTCAATTTGAAATACCTTTTTAGACCTGCATTTTATATGGATAATCTGGATAATTATATGGATAATATATGGATAATTATAATTAAAATGAATGAGAGAATCAATTGTATCTGTGGAAATGTGTGTGTAATAGTAACCGTTGAAATGGGAAAAGAAAACCTTGTTCTCTGAGTATCACCAGGCAGAAACCCAGAAACAGACACTGATTATTATTGGCCGTAAATGTATAACTAGAATAGATCCACTTTTAGAAAACTCACAAGGAGCTATTGAGTACAACTGAGGCTCGGTGTTTTCAATGGTAGGGTACAGAAACAGCCTCTGTCAAACCTTTCTCCTGACTCTCCCCTCCCATTTGCACGCCATCTCTCAGTCTTTTACTCCCTATAACACCACACACACATAGGAAAACTCACCTTTCCCCCCCCACATCCCCTCGTTGCTTCTCCACTACCACTTTCACCCTCCCCTCTCTGCTTAGCAAAGGATGTTATGTCTGAAAATGGTTTTGATTTGATTGGCTGGATGCTGGGGTCACATGGGAAAAGCCCACCTCCATACATGGACTGAGCGGGGCTTAGAGAAACGGCATGGAGAGGCATAGGCAATGCTCGTCTCATACACACACACACACTCACACACTCACAGCCTTACGCTGAGTGACTGCCACAGACACACACACACACACACAAACACACACACAGAAGTGAGCATGCTGCCAAACATGAGAGGCATGTGGAAGTGATGAATTGTGAGTTTTGTAGGTGAACTGGAAGTGCCGATTACTAGTTTTCGAACACTGAGGAATTAGTGAGGGACAGAAATGTCTGAGAGATGCAGTGTTTTAAGGACCATCACTGCAGCCCTGTGCTGTTTCTACCAGAAGAACTCAGTCATGAGGGCCAAGGTGAGTGACAGTTGCACTTGTTCTGACTTTTTTACTGAACACAATGGATTCCTTTGTCTCTTGATTGTTCAGATAGAGTATATGGTGATGTTGTCAGACGCCGCTGTATTACTGTTGCGTCGGGATTAACACTTAGTACAAATTTGCCCTGTATTTCAACACACACACTGGAAGTTAAAGCAGTTATGTATCAGGAACATGTGCACTTGTCCATGTTAGTGCTGCCCTCAGGAGTGTGAAGATAGAGATGTGAGAAGATATATGGGTGCTGTAAAAAAAAAGGAGGTTATTGTGCCAGTCTTTGCTCCAGCTCTTTAGCTCTATAGCAGTATTCATTACAGTAAGTGAAGATGTCTGACATCATCTGTGCCTCCTTGTGATCCACTTACTGGAAAGTGTTGGTGTCTGTCTGTCGATCTATCTATCTATCTATCTATCTATCTATCTATGTGTATATCAACATGATCTTTATCATAATCTTTAATTTAGTGGATACTTTATACTGTACATTAAGCGTGTCTATGTGTGAACAAATAACCTGCTGTATAGTTCTGTTCATAATGTGTTAAGTGTGTTGAACACAAGACACGTGTGCAGTGCCATTCCATTTCTAGACCTAATTTTGCACCTTACGTGTTTATACAGACATGATGACACCCTGTAATGCAAGACCGGCCAATGTGTCATGAGGC